>NW_010406548.1:3941-25552 GCF_000710305.1 Buceros rhinoceros silvestris | reverse complement strand
TGCTGAAGAGGAGAAAGGCAATTGGGAAGCTTTTCCACCATGGAAAGCACTGAAAGCAATAGAGGGTCATGCTCCAATGGAGACAGCTCCCTGCCATTTCAAGGGAGCCAGAGCTTTCCACCCTGGCAGTCAGGGAGGACTTGTTTCATCTAGCAGGGCAGAGGGAAAAGAGGAACAGAACACAGTGGGAAAAGATCACCAAAATTATTAGACCTTTCTGAGGTCTCCTCACAGTCAATTCGCTTAGTGAATGTGTAAATGTGTAAAATGAGTAAAACAAGACACAGTTTCTTGAGAGAAGCCCTTGTTCCCCTCAGCAGCCCAAATCTCTCTGCTTTCCAAGTGACAGAGCCATGTCACAAGACCTGGCCACCAAACAGCCGTCCAAGAGTTACAGCCACATCTCTCCTCAAGGGAGAGGTGAAGATGTGGGATCCGTTCAGAGGGGATGACAGCTGCCGTGGTTGCTCTCTGCTGGTCCTTACTGCTCTCACAGTGGGGTCCTTCCCAGCCGTGGCATTCGCACCGGTAGCTCCCAGGCCCAAGGATGCATATGCCCTGGTTCATGCACGGGTTGGGTTTGCACAGGTTCACAGGGCTTTTTGCTTCTGCAACAAACACAAGCAGAACAGCAGGCTCAGGCACATCTACAGAGTATTAATAGCTAGGAGCCACGTCCACCAGGAATGCTGCAAAAATACCAACAATTTTATATCCCAGATGTCAAAAAATGTCATCTAGGGCTAAAGGGATTGGAAAACCACGTGAACATGGCAAAGGGTGCAAGCTCATGAACCTGCCTTGACACAAAGTCCCCTGTGTTTAACCTAGAGAAGAGGAAGAACAGCTTTGCTAGATCTTATCTGGAGGAGGATATTCCTAATAAAGCTTAAGAGAGTGACATCACGTTAGGCTGTGTATCAAAGAAAAGCAAAATGGAGCACCCTTCAGAGCTGTGCGCTGAGCACATGAGCACCCCTGAGCTCCCCACATCCAGACACTGCCAGTGCCAGCAGTTTACAACCCCAAACACCACTGGAGTTCAAACCCCACTTTGCCCTTGAGAGGAGGTTGCCTCCGAGTTTCCACCAGAGAGGAGCAAGGACAAGAAGTCAGCTGGGAAGCAGGGATGGCACAAATGGAAAACAACACAAGAAAAAATTCTGGGCTTCTTTTCTAGGAGGTTTGAGAGAGAAGCCTGCAACCACAGGCCAAGCTGTTATTAGCCCTGTTCTTGTGAAGCATGTGACAGCTTTCCAACTCTCTTAACACAGCAGAGCCCAGCTGTCAGCAGGGCTGGCAGTGCTTCATGCCTCCTTGCCACGAATACGTTGGGTTAAGCAGCAGCATCCCAGAAGCATTTGCTTCCAGTCTGTCGGCAACACCACTGCAGTGTTGGTAATGGTGTGGAATTCCTCTGCTGGAGAGCTGGGTGGTGTAGAGTCTGGAGCTGCTAGCTTTGCCCTTTGCTCCATGGTAGAAAAAGCACAGAGGGGAGAGGAAAAGGGGGAGAAGGGAAGAGTGTAAGTTCTACCCCTATCCATCAGGACAGTTGGTTGCTAAGCTTACCACACACTGTGCTCGTTCTCCCCGTACAGGCAATGGTACGTGCACACAACTCTCAACCTACGCCTAAGACTGGCAAAATCATCACCGAAATTCAGTTTTCTGACAGTTCAATCCTCGCTCTGAGACATCTCAATCTTTAGTTCCTGTTAATTTTATATGGAATCAAGCTGGGTTCAACAACATTTCTGTCAGCATGGGACATCTCAGATGGTGTCCTGCCTGACAGTGTCTCCCCAGGGATGGACACTCGCTTTCACTGTAGGTTGGTAGAGCCACCGCCAATGAAAGCCGGGTCTCTTGGACACACCACTCACGTGGCAGGTGCTGGCTGCTCCCCAGAGAGCTCTTCCATGGTGCTCTGCTCCAAATGCCATGCACCCACCACTTGCTTTCATGGCTGCCCCACAGCGTAACCTCGCGGTCCCTCTTTGGTGGAATCAGGCTATTCTGCCGGGACATCACTCCTCCGAACTCAAGCCGTCTGTTAACACAGTACCATCTTAAACAAGCTTCTTGCACTTCAGGGATTACACCCTTTGATGATCCCAAGAGCTTGTATCTCCATTAATCATATTCACATATGTTTAATGCCTGGGATCTTTTCTAGACCCCCGAGTCATTTTTTTCTGGTCTCCTTTTAGCTGAGCCTCAGAATAAATACAATATTCCAGGTGTCCAGAGGCAGGGTCTGTTTCTCAAATACTTTAATTATGAGTCATAAGTTTTTTAAAGTCCTTTCACAGACAATGATTCTGTTATTGGGTCTTGGACTTGGGAGTAAGACTGAATGAAGGGCTTATCTTACATCGCCCTTGGTCCCAGCCTAGCCAGTACATTTCCTGCCCATGCAATGAAAGCAGCAATTCAGTCTCAGGAAGTGATATGTTCTCACCCTGACTCATTCAACCTTGCTGTCTCTTCCCTTTCATCTGTGGCACTGCAGTTAATTTCATGGTACAGTAGATTGCTTTTTGTAATAACACAGCTGAAAATACCGCTGCAACGGGAGCACAGTGAGAAGCTCCAGGTAGAAACTGTCTGCAGAGCCTGCCAGGAGACTGGATCCTCACCCCAAAGAGTTGATGCTGTAGTTCTTTCTAACCCTGAAGGAGTCATGGGCATGTCCCGAGATGAAAAAGACCTTCAGTTGTGCTGAAGTGCACCATGCTTCTTCATTTGATCTTACAAACAGGTTAACACATTAGAAGAGCAAATCGCTAGATGATGAACTCAGACTATTTTGAATGAGAAACAAGGCACAGCATTTTAACTAGCAGATTTCAGCCACCACTAAGGTCTGCAGACCAGGGCTGCTATCCTTTCTGAAAAGCTGACTTCCATCAAACACAGGCACTCACACTCAGCACACAACTGGGTCAAACTTGGTATCAAAGTCAATTTTTTCCCAGGTCAGGACTGGCTCTCAGGACTCAAAGTTTTGAAGAAAGTGCCCCTTCCCTGCTCCTCCCACCTCCAACACAAGCTTTCACATGCATATTTGAAAATTCTTCCCTCCCACTTTGGCGATAAGGATCTGGTTCTGCAAATAAAATTAACCACAAGTTGTGTCAAAGCCTCAGTTTAACAGTCTGTAGGCTTCGCAATGGGCAGATTCTGATTTTAGGATTAAATCCTGTGCAACACAACTAAAATCTTGAGAGCCTACATGATAACTTCAGCGGTGGGACACAAAGGAGGAAGCGGAGTGATGAGGTTTCAGACCCACCACTGCATAGACACCTGGTCACAAACCCGTTGAACAAGACAGTAGAGAACTTACTCAGGGACCAACACTGTTGGCTGCAGAAACGTATCCCCTTAAGCCCTCCCCACAAGCAACATTGCAGCAAGTACACAATAAATCTTACAAGTTTAAAGCAACATCAGAAAAAGAGTAAACTATTTCTTTCAGGGAAGGCAGAACCTGGACCTGGAAGGGCTGGGAAGAGTCAGTCACACTAAGCCAAATCTCAGCCACTGGACTGAATTTTAGGAAAGCTGGATCTTTTCCTTATATAAGATTGCTTTGGACAGTCCCCAGATCATTAGGCCATTGTTTCCTCATCTGTAAAATGCAGAAAATAGTTCGGAGCTCTCTCGGTAAAGCATCGGAAAACCTATGATAAAAATGGCTGGCGGCACCAGCACAAAGAGCGAGGATGGGATATTCTCTCACCTTCACAGATTCTTTCAATGATAAAGTCTTGGTAATACTGCAGGTCTTCATAGGAGGAGACGTGGACCAGGTAGTCAGGAGACCCAGCAACCCTCAGCAGCATGTCCCTCTGTGCATCCCCAATGACAACCACAAACACCAAGATGCCATTGCGCCTCAGCTGCTGAGCTGGGGCAGCTGCATCCTCCATGCCACCTCCATTTGTGAGCACCACCACCACCTTGTTGACACCAGGTCTTGCTCCTTTCTGCACCGTCATCACGTCACCATAAATATGCAGCAAGGCGCTGCCAGCAGAGGCCGAGTCCCCGAGGAACGGCACTTGGTCGATGGCTTGAAGGACAGCTGAATTGCTTGTGTGAGTGTCCAAAGCGAACACAGTGTGAGCTTCGCTGCTGTAGACCACAAGGGCAATTTGGGTGACATCCCGGTTGATGCTGAAGTGCAGGCAGCTGCTCCTGACAAATCTCCGCAGCTGCAGAAAATTCTCCAGGCCAACTCTAGATGAGGCATCCACTGCAAATACCAAATCAAGAGACTGTGCCTGGCAGCCTGGATAGAAGAGTGCAAATATGGTATTTTTCAGAATATATACGTACTCCTTTACTCATTTCTGAGCAAAAAAAAAAAGCTCCAGGGGGAGAGGAACGCTAGGCAAAATTCATCACTGCTGACCATTGACTGCAAAGGGTGATCTATGACCCTTTCACACCAATAGATCCATCATAAAAAGCAGTGAGAAAATTTTAGTCCCTGGATCTGTAACCGACACAAACAAAACAAGGACATTCATCCTTCTGTCCTTCCTTCCTCCCCAGAGGAGTTCAGAAGACCTCTTAATGGTTTCACAAACTCATTCCACAATGCCCATATCACAGTCTTACCTTCAGGACTGTCCACACTGCAGATTCTCCTCTGCAGCTCTGGGATCTTGTTGAACAAGTCCTGGGGGTCCGAGTAGACGATTGTCTGCTTTGGATTGCCAGTCACCTTGGTCAGCTCTGTTCTCATGAAGCGGCTGCCTACACCAATCAAGAACAGATCTCGGTCCCTCGCGTACTTAGCAGCCTCTGCCACTGGATCCTGGGACATGGAGTCAGTGAGCAAGACTACCACGCGTGGGAGGTCATCCCGCATATCTGCGAAGACTGTGGTGCTCCCAAAACCACGCTCTGCAATATACTGCAGGGCTCTGCCTGTTAGGGTTCCTCCTCCGCTGAAATTCAAAGCATCAATGCTCTTCATGAGACTGAAAGCATCCCTGTGTTGGCCCACTTCAATGGGTATCCTGACATTGTCATCGTACTGGGCCACCCCCACATTCATTGGCAAGTCCCATCCCATCGCTGCTTGGAGGAACCTCTTGAGGAATGCTTTGTAGCGCAGGAACCCTTCCAGTGTGACCCCCGCCGAGCTGTCCATCATGAAAAGGAGATCCACGCTGCAAAGGCTCAGCTTTGGCGCTAAACAGGGAGACAGCAATTTGTCACACGCAGGACAAAGATACTTAATGCCAGGCACCTCAGCTGGGACCTGCTGGAAGCCCTGTGGTATGGAGAAGGGACATTGCATCCAGTAACCTAAATGCCAGATATGGCATGAACAGTAGGACAACTGTGCCAGGAGTGCACTTTATTTTGGTTGGATGCCATATAAGCATTTAGATACAGGAAATATCCCTGGGAGTCTAGGGGGATTCCTGAACTTTTGGATGGCAAACTTCAAATTAGAAATGATGACAACTGCACTCTCTTAGTACTCTGGGGAAACCAGTCTGAGTTTCAGCATAATGCAGAGAAAGGAGAGAGTCTAAGCACCAGACCCTCATCTGTAACACCCTGAGACACTTTAAAGTGGGAGTCTTCATTCTGGGGGAAGTAAGTACAAAGCATTTTCTGAAGTACCTTCTTGGGTTTCTTACACTGAACCCCCAAAATCAGGAGTCCCTCTTAGGCCCATGTGTCTAGGGAGGGGTGTCAACAGACATACTTGTGCCCCTCTCGGTTTCTGTGTCCTCCTGCTTATGTCCACCTGCATTTAGAAGCAAAGGCAGCAAAGCCAGGGTGAGATGGTCAGTATAGGTGCTCTCCTATCCACAAGGTTTCTGAGCAGCAAAACCCAGTCGCTGGGCCTGACACAGTCATAACCAGCACGACAGAATACTCAGCCTGCCTCCCAGAGAAGAGACCAAAGTCTGCAGCCCAGCACCAGTTGTCCCCATGGCCATGCAGTGAACACCGCAGAGGCAGGACACAGCTGGGAAGGAAGGAGGGAGAGCGCAGGTTCACACCTACCACAGTGGTTGTCTCCTCCATACCCCATCAGGCAGAGGCAGCGGTATTTGTTCAGTCCTTCTGGGACACATGTGCCACCGTTCTGGCATGGCTGGGAGTCACAAGGGTCTAAATGGGACCAGGGAAGGGAAAGATGAGGAATCAGCAGGGCGCCTCCTTCTTCCCACCCTGTGTTAGCGTGAGCATCACCATTAGTGGAAAAAGGGTCACGCCTTGCCCCTTGCTGCAGTTTGAACCAATGCAGAGCCATGTGCACTCTCACCTCCCTGGCAGTTTCATTTTGGGAGGGCTCTCCAAGAGGCAGCAATGGGAGCAAACCAGACTGCGACCTCACTTCATTCTGTTTAGAATGATGCCAATGGAGTTACATTTGTGTAAACACAGAACTGCTAAAGGTCACGCAGCCCTTCCAGATTTACACCACAACGAAGGGATCAGAGTCTGGCTTGCCGCTTGAACAGTGTTGTACTCAAAGAAACTAAAGCCACTGTCATCTGAACCAGCAAAAGGATGAGGAGAAGAACAGATCTGAAGGGCCATAGCTATTTCCGCAGCCACAGAAACAGGCTGGTGATCAGTGAGCAATGGGTTCCCCGCGAAACTGATGACGTGCATGGTACCGAGTGAATGAGCGGAGGCTTCTCACTGCATACTGCCCTGGCTGGAGAGCAGCGGCTCCCTGCAGGCACTGGGAGGCAGCGCAAGCCTCTGCCCCAGGAACACGCACAGATTGGGATTAACTGGCTCCTCAAGTGGAAGGAGAATGTGGGGAGATATTTTAATCCAAAAGCTCTGGTCACAGATACCCATGAGACGAAAAAACCGACATATTATCAACCACTTGCTAAAGATCACAATCTCACTCTGAACAAAATATTTAAAAGCGAGAGTAAAACCCCATCTTTTTATTCTTTAGTTATTACCTCTCCTGCTTTGTAAATAAAATTTTTAAGAAGCCCAAGTCCTACCTGGACATACAGTTCGGAAGCATCTGGATGGGTGTTTTATCAGGACTCTCTTCCACCTGAAACAGGAAGAGTAAAACCTATCATGAATTTTCGAGGTTGGTCTTACTGTGTTTTAAATGGAACAAATTTTCCTTTGAAAAGGCAATTTTGCGAACAAATATTTCAAAAGAAAATATCCATTTTGAGTGTGGTGGCAAAAGAAAAAAACATAATTTCATCAAATCTACTCTTTCGCTTGTGAATTCTACTTTACCATTTCATATTTAAAGATTATGGATGTATTTTTACAGATCCAAATTATTTTTTCTTTTTTTTTTTAGTTGCTACAGCAAAGATGTTAAACTTTTTGTTCTAAATTTGAATTAAAAGAAAACTTTACAGCAGTGAGAATTTCTTCTTCAATATTAATGCTCGTATCAAACTTACACAGCTGTAACAACTAGTGGGCAAGTAAGGTTTAAGTCTGGGAAGAAATCTTTAGCCCTCAGCTGTGCCTCCCAGCGGGATTTTTCAGCTTCCTCCACCATTTCCATGCCCTAAGATGATACAAAAAACCTCACATCCTAGAGCAGGAGTTTTTGCCACACGTGAGAAAGCAGCTAATGTTTTCTGACAATGAGATTATTTCTTCTTAAAACTTTCATCCCCGTTAATCAAGTTTCTATTTCTCTAATACCTGCAGCTTCATCATGCCACTGATCTTCTACTGCTCTGGATTAGGGCTGCTCAAACTTGCGGCAACTGTGGCCAAAACCATCACTTCTGGGATGTCATAAGCAAGCCAAAAGCTGCTCTGCTTTCCCACATTGGTTCCAAGACACAAGGATCTGGGAAGGCTCACAGCCATTAGAACATTGTCCACACCATCATTCCCCAGTACATCTACGCAGCAAGCCATCAGTGCACGGCCCAGATGTGGGGTGATTTTCAAACATCAGTCTGAGTGCTTGCAATTAAAACGAACACATGAAGCACCTCTTCAAAGGAAAAACAATCCTCCTAACAATTTCTGTACAACACTGCTTTCACTCAGCTCTTTTCATCAGCAAAGAGAGCACGAAGCTGCCTTTCCCTTCACAGCTCATTTTTGAAGCATTTCTCCCGCTGTACTGACTGCAGTGACAATGCTATTTGAGGGACCTGACAAGCTTCATGGGTTTTGCGCTCCAGTCTTCTCTCCCCAGGCAGGAGGACATTTCCCTCACTCAGCTCACTGCTGTCGAACTGACATCACAGCTCTCTGTGTGCATCCCAGTCTTGGCGCTGCCGCACTATGACTGGGGGGTATTTTCTGCCAGTGACTGGAGCCTCTCCATAGGACAATCCTTCCCAAGCCCCCCAGGCAGCCAAGCAAAGGAAAAGGGGCTTCTCTGAAAGGAAGAAAGCCTGTGTGGACAAAATCAGAACTAGCACCAACACAGGGAGCCAGACCTAGAAGCCTCCTGTAGCCCAGAGTCGGTACAGAGATGTAAACTTCAACGTATCTTGGTTCAACAGCTAGGAAACTAATCCCAATTCCATTTATAATATTTATGGTATTCAGGCTAATCACCTTCTGCCTCTGACTCAGCTTCTCCTCTTACCCTTTGCTTCTCAAATCAGCCAACGATCAGAGCAGGGAGCGTCTTTTCCTAGATACGCAGACTGAGTTTTCATCAGTCTTCTGAGGAATCTTAATCCCAGGAAACAGTCACGGTCAGATAAAAGCCTTATTACTGTATCTCTCACCTCTCAGCTCCACTCATTTTTAGAGATCGGGTGTCCAGCTCACCTGTAGAAAGGGCACAGCGAAGACCGCACAGCATTTGGCTGCTTTGAGCCTTTCCAACACGCATAGTTTCCAGCCAGCTCTTTCACAGTCTCCAGGGTCCTGCGTTCACAAGGGCGGGATTCAACTTTGCAGCCTGTAGCAAAGATCAAATCCAAACTAGGATCAACTGCCTGAAAATACAAAGTCTGTGTGGGAGCAGAGCACCACTTTGAAATACGTTAGTCTTCCTTATCTACCTGCTAACAGCAGAGCCGGCACTGCTTCAGAAAGCCTCCATAAGTCCCCAGAGAGAAATTTTCTGTGGACTAGCTTACCAGCCTATGCCACCTTCTGGGGTGCTCAACTCTTTGGCCTCCTTTGTTTTGCTATACAACTTGCACTGCTGAGTTCAGGGTTCAATAACAACTTTTCAGCCTGCTGGTGCCTTCCTCATTTATGTATTTGATTTTCTTCTACCTCTGGACCACTTCAGTTCTATCTTTCCTATCTCTTGCAAGCCCCTGGTGCCATCCCTTAACACACAACCAAGTCCATTAGAAGATCTGTGTTTATCCCTCTGTGTCTCATGACGTGAACAAGGACCAATATTTCCATTTCCAGAGGTGAACCAAGACACAGAAAAATTTAGGATCCTGCAGCTTGCAGGTATTTGGAGAGGTAGCTGGGAAGCATGCCATCCAGTTTGGGCACCGGAAGCAAGCTACCTCGAAGTAACCTGCTAACTCCCCTCTACACTTTCTGACGCTGTCCCATATTCTCACTCAGTGACGTGGTCCAAGCTCAAAGCACAGGCACGAAGGTGGAGCCAGGACAAGGGTTACCTGGAGCGGTGGTGCTGCAGACGGAGCCGGTGAGGGTGCTGTACAGGCCATTGGCAGCATCATCGGCATCTCCAGCAAAGAGGACGTGCTGCTCGGTGGGCTCACTAGCCAGCACATCCAGCTCCTCCCACCTGCCAAGCAAAGGGAGAATTCAACAGCTACATCATCGCCAAAGAAATGAGTATCAAACCAAACCCCGTGCAGCAAACGGAGAGCTGATGCAAAACCAAGACACCCTTCAAAGAGTTTTCAAGATCCTGCTGCATTTGGTCTCAGGCAGTAGCATAGCTCTACTCAATGGAAGAGCTGCCTCCACCAACTCTGGTTCTCCTTCTACACCAGCCACCAACTAGTGTTTCCTCCATGACTGTGTTTCCCCACAAACTCCCATTTTCTCTTTCCAGAACTCCTGTCTAGCACAAGACCATCCCTCACTCACTAGGACTTGCCCTTTGGCTGGCTAGGTCTCCCTTTCCCACTCTGTGGAAAGCTTCATACCTTGGAAACTTGATTCCCACTGCAAAAACTGTGATGTGTCTCTCCTTCACCTGCATTGCGGGCACCGCAGTACTGCCCTGGGACTTCCCATCTGAAATGATGATCAGGACTTCAGGGACGCTTGAGTTTCGGCCACCCAGGAATCCTTTGCGGAGAATGTACTTCAGAGCCCGACCTGTCTCTGTGCTCCCACCTCTAGAAAGAGGGGAAATAAAATCAGAAAAGCAGAAATCAAAGCTCTTCTCCTGCTATTGAATTTACCGTTTGGTTTTCAAATGTCCTCCCTCTGGTAATGAGGAACTTAGCATATCTCTGCCTGTTGCCACACAACCCATCCGCAGAGATGGCTAATCCTGTCCTTGTCATCTTCCTATCCACAGGTCCCATCTACTCACGCTTACCTCCCTCCTCTCCAACCCAGAGTGGTCTTCAGAAGATTTCTACCACACAGCAGAGTGTTTCTGCAATTGAAACAGGAGCCAGAGGTCTTGGATATTTGAATTTTATTTCCAGCTTCAATGAACGACTCAACTGCTTCTGGTTTTCCATCTGAAAATTGCAATCACTTCTTTAAGTGTTGTGTGGAAAGGGTGTTTTGCAACAGCTTCTTATATTCCAACCAGAAACACAGTTCAAGTGGGCAAAATGAACAAAGACCAGAATTTCAAAGTGGCTGCCTATCTCTTGATGGATAAATACACTATAAATTCTTGTCATGTATCATCCCTTTCCCTCCATGGGACCTTCTGCCATTCTTAGACGAAGAGCTAAGGCAGGGAGCTATGCATTCCAGCTTGTAATCCAGGGTCTGCAGTCCAGCAGCACTCAAGAGTCCTTGCCACTTTCTCCCCGCTTGATCTGCAGGTTAATATTGATTTTCTACAAAAAGTCGTTTGTCCGTCCTGTAGTAAAGCTCCTGGAAATACAAATGCTGAAAGCTTCTTAGTGTATCCCCGGAAACTTGAAAGGACTGAATACAAGGCACGCTTTCTTCGGGGCTTCACCAGTACCTTTTACACGAGGAAAGCAAATGTTAAGAAAGGCCACCTGATGCTCCAGTTGCCTAAACCCACGTTAAATTCAGTTAAAAGCAACACTCTCATCTGCTAGGTTACTTGCCTGCAGCTCTGGTAGGATAGGGCACCAGCCACTGATGTTCACATGAGCTGTACCCATCACTTCATGTTTTGGAGATGGGATCACCTAGAAGAAGCATGAGGCCATTTAAAATGTGGCACAAGTTATCCACTTCAGCTCCTGTGTGACTCAGATGCCAAAGCTGCCTTAACTCCTGCTGCTGCCTGCACTGCAATAGTGTCCTGAAGTCCCGGCAGGGTCTGGGAGCCCTTGGAGCTGGGTCTGGGCTATTATGAAGTTTGACTGGAGGGTTTCTCCTGTCAAAAATTTCTTCCAATACATGTAACTCAAAGGGCAGGATGAAGATAGTCCTGCCAGCCTTTGCTTACAAATTAACAGGATATAAAGAGATGAAGGGCCAGGCTTGCAAAAGCATCAGGTGATCCCATCTGAAAATCTGCAGTTATGCATCTGCTTGGAAGAGCTGACTGAGGGGATGATCATGAAGAGAAGTGCCTGGGGAGCAGCATGGAGGGGTGCACAGGCTGACCTCTGACGGAATGAAGAATGTCATCTTGGACCAGCGACCACCGAGGCAGATTTGAGTGCTAATCCCGGGTCCTTCCCCACAAAACTACCTACCCCCTCTTGCCTGGCTCTACAAAAGCAGCTTCTGGTGGTGCAAAGAAACAGCTACCTCCATATTTTGGCAGCCCTTGAATTCTGCCCTAGAGAAGGGAATGTTTCTGAAGCAGAAAGCCGTTAGTTCAATATTCAGCAATTCTCTCAGTAGCAAAGTACTAAACTCACACCAGGACTTGGGTGCCAAAGGGGGCTCGTTCCAGCGGTGACACGTGGCAATGGCAACATAAATCAGGAGGTAAAAGGGGCTGCTGCTACATGTTAGGGAATGGCAGACATCAAGCCTTGCAGCTTTGCAATAACTCCCAAGGAAAAGCAACCCTGAATCCAGTATTAGCAGAAAATAAGCTACAGCTTCCCAGAGAACAGCTTTAGTCAAAGATGCTTTAGAAACCCTGAGACTCAGTTCTTGTGAGATTACGAAATGGACTGCTGGATGCCTCCTTAAGGGAGGAGCCTGACTGCCCTGCTGAGCCCGCAGGCTCTGGAGCTGTCTGAGATCACGACGCACATCAGCACAAAGCCCGGAGGTGGGAAAAGAGAGGTCCCTCTGGCAGCAGAGTGCACCCAAGAGAAGAGATGCTCACTGCGGGCAGGCAGCGTTATGACCAGAGTCTGCACAGAGCTAGGGTCCCTTTGGCAATGGCGTACTGGATGTGAACGAGGAAGGAGCCCCTCATTGCAGAGGGTGCTGGAAATAAAGCAGAAGGGAATAAAAAGGGGAGTGTTATACATACACAGAGTTCTAGGAGGGGAAGGACAAGGTGCGGTTGGCTTTATGAGCTGCACATTTACTTCAGGTGGTATTTCTTCATAATGAGCTCTGTGGGGCAGGGACTGTCGTCCTCTTTCAAGACTAGTCTGGACTGGGCTCTGTGGTCTATGTACCACAAAATGCCATCAAAATTATTTATAAAATTACAAGCTCTGTCAGTCTGAGGCAGGAATGATTACATTGTGAGCCAAACGCTGGGAACACGCTCCAGACCTGTTGATAATTATGCTTCCAGAGGAGACATTTCCAGCTGCCTTCTATTTCTGTCCAAGGAGCTGTGCTATAAATCACTTACGATTGCCTTTTAGGGCTGCTCTGTGGTCACCAAGAGCAAGCAGGGGAACCGAACCACAAGCGTCACTCCTTTCTTGAAGGCATTGTGTTCTTCTTTGGCTGTGTTGACACAAACACACTCCATTTGCTTTCTGAACATCCATCCTCTGCTTTAGTACCTGATTCGTTTGTTCCAGAAAAACATTTGATCATGCCCGAGTTCATTGTTTTCTGTCTATCCTCTGATGTTCTCCGAAATTTTAAATTCAGTACCTGCCAGGCCTTTCTGCTCTGAACTTCTTTCCTCAGGTACTTCATCCTCTGTGCTCCACCACGTCAAAGCATGCTCAACAACCATGTGTTCATAGGATGTCCAAATCTGCCTTTTCCTGACCAGATGTCAGCAGCTGTCAGATGCTTCAGTGAAAGGTGCTGTGCACGAGGGAAAATACACTGTGCATAGTCAGTTTGATGACTAAATCCTGATGAACTCAGTAAGCTGTGCTCACACGAATAGAAAAAGTTAAGAAAACATCACTGCACCAAAGCTCATTAAATTCTGTTTCTTATTAAACTGTATTTGGAGGTTTGCTGTTTTTTGACACAGTAAATGTGTGTTTAAGGCATTATTCCAATAAGGATTTCCTGAAGCTGAAGGAGATCTGGACTTTGCCTGCTGCCTTTCCTCAGTAACAGCATGAAGAAGGTTTCTCTCCTGTAACCATCCACTAACTTGCATGAAAGAAATTCATAGGAAATTTAAGCTTCTGAGAATATCATCAAATTTGGTTGAAAATGGTCAACGAATTCAGAAGCAATTTGGACAGGATTCACAGAGAGAGCCTGGCAGTCTCCAAATAAATCATAAAAGCTTCACTGCAGCATGGTGCTCCCTTCTTTCAAGTGCTCTCAGCTCCATGCCTAGAACACAGGGCTGAAGTCAGGAAACGTCTGGCTGGCCAAAGGCTCATCAGACGCACATCAAGGAACCTCTTGACAGAGACGTCAACCACCCTGTTTTTTTGGAAGCCAACTGGAGTCCATCTGGAACTATTTTATCTACTTAGAACTGTCAACTTTTCATTTAAACTAGATGAAATGGCCGAGCACAAGGTCATTATTTCTGTTTGATCTGTCTGCATCCATGTGCTGTCATCAAGGAATTCCAGTGCCAGAGACCAAACACTGCTTCACTTTCTCTGCTCTCACGGACTTTCAAGCAATGGCCAAAGAGGGGGGAGTGTCTCTTGGTAAGTTTTTCCAGGACCACTACACAAGAGGTTTTCTTGATTTGATAAACTTATCAAAAGCAAAGCCCAGCCCCTTGATCTTGCTTGATAAAGTCAAAAGAGACCACATTTGCTTGCAATCTGTACCTCGTGCTGGGAGCAGCAGACATCCATGAGAAATTTGAACTAACCTTTAGCCCTAATGCAGATCAGCTAAAGAAAGAGTAGACACCTGCAGCCATAGCAGTACCTCATCTATCATCAAAACAAGCCTTATTTTGGGGTGGTTGTCCGATCCTTTGTAGATCCAATTGTATGAGAGATGAAAAGTGTGGATTTTGAGAGACTCTAAGGACAGGGCTCCTTTGGGCTTCTGGCTCCATCTCCTGATGTTGCAGGGAGACATTTGAAGAAAAAAAAGTTGCAGGCTGAAAACCTGATCCTCTCGAATTCAGCAGGCACATGCACATAGATACCCAGGACCAGCTATTTGTCACTACCTCGTAGAACAAAGGAAACTGCAGCCACCAAAAAAGGAAGCTGTACACTGTCCTGCCTTTACTCAGCAGGGAACTACACACTTGCTTTTCCCTGGAAGGGAGTAACCCACCACCTAGCAGAAATGGCCAGAAAAATCTGCCAAGAGGGTCGTGGAAAACTCTATATTTACCACATTATAGTGGGACACTGAAAACTTTCTCTCCTATAAATTTTCACTGACAAAGTCAGACCAAGTTGCACGGTTTTAGATGACTGTGGATTGTGAACCACAGACACCGTTCGCCCTCCCTGCTCCCTGGTGGCATCACATTGGTGTATGCACAGCAGAGGCGGAGATGTCTGGACTTCAGAAAACTCCCAGTCCAGAGATCATTCATAGCCTGGAAAAAGAGAAGAGCTGTAAAATAAGCTGACCTGAATACAGTCCTCTCGATTCTCTCTTTCACTTCTTGTTTGGTTAGATATGAATCCAGTGGGAACTCAAGGTGGGGAGTAGAGCTAAACTGTATCATTCCCACACGGACCTAAAAGAAAAGGTTAAAGATTATGAAAGGTGTCTGTGAGAGTGTTACTCTGCTGATCAAGTGACAGATTTGGGAAGACTAACTAAATTTTACTGAGATAAACTCCATTTTCCATGTTGAGCCACCAGCACTCCAAATGAGCGAAAGAGCACAAGCGCCAGCATTACCCATGCAGACTATACTCAAGGCAAAAAGTCCATCTGCAAAAACCAGGAGCCTCTGCTGCAGTTACAGGCAGCTCAAGATCTATATTTATCCATTCAGAGCAGCTAGTAGCATCAAGACAGTAAGTTTATAAATAACTCCTTTTACACTGTGCAGGCAATCTTCCAATTACCAAAAGCAAATCCCTCTGGCACTGAGCACAGCAGGTGAAACAAACCAATTATTTTTCCACTATCTCCTCTAAAACCATTTTCTATAGTTGAAAATGCCTTAAAACGCAGACAGACTAAATTGTCTGTATTGGGCAATACATCCAGAATATTCCACTGAAGCCTTACAAGAAGTTTTATGGAACGTGACGACTTTCATTCCAGTTTATGTGAGGATTAAGAGAAAGCCTAGGGGAAGTATGGTATTTTAAAGAAACAACCCGCCAAATCTGCAAATATTAAATGGTCAAATTCTTTGGCCTAAGCCTATATTGCAGTTGGTTCCTCTACTTCTGGTCAATTTAATATGAACCATGAAAAGGGAATGCCTGTTTGACCTGAGCCACACAGCACCTCTCCAAGCCTCACACTGCACCGCGACTCCCTGCCATCACTGCCCAGGCTGCGGAAAGCTTCCTGTGCTGTGAGGCTGTATGCCGAGATCTGAAGGGTGAAAGATTTCCTGTTTCTTAGATGAGAAAATGATGGAGGGTGCAATGGTGACTTCAGCTCCCAGAGGACCCTGCAACAGGAGCAGAGCAACAGCTTTCAGTTTTAGGACCTGGAGCAGCAGTGATAATTGGTCTGGAGGAGGTTTTTGGATACAAGCCTAAACACCCCTGTGGTGGGAACCAGCAGCAAATGAGACTTGCCTCTGTTCCTGTCTTTGCTCCCAGATCTCTACAGCAAGCAGACAATACCATTTATCTCTGTACAGAAAGGTAATTGACTTCCCAGAGACTAAATCTGCAACTTTCCATGGAAAAGTAATAAAAAGATCCAACCATCTTAATCTATGAGCATCCAAACCAAAATGAGAATCAAAAGAAAAACCCAAATCATAATCTTTAACCTGTAAGATTATGTCTTTTCTCAAGACCTAATGAACTGCTTAAAAATCTGTGAAGAGTCAAGAGGTGTGCTCCAACCTCAGTGCTTCCCCAGCCTCCACTGCATCTCTCTGAATAAATTCTCCACCCCCATGGTAGCTGCTAGGTTGAATTTTGCAGTTTCAGCACACTATCACTGGCCCTTCCACACATTGCCAAGCTACTTGAAACTGAGACATTCCTGACACTCACCCTGTCTGGACGGATGTCCAAGGCATCACAGAGCTTGCCTGCAAAGTGCTTAGACCTTTCAAAGCTTCCTTTGCCAATGCTGTAGGAGCCATCCAAGAGGAAAAGGACATCTAATGGAGCAGAGCAGTGCATCACTAGGAGAAAAAGATACACACTGTGAAACTACACTTTATTAGTCTTCCTCTATGGAAGCAGACTACCAAGACCAGAAAGCCCAGACAAATGGACATGCTGAGGATGACCTGGGGCAGCCCAGTGTTCACAACCCAAACTCTGCAAGACTTTCATCTTAGATTTGAGGTCCCCAGCCTCAGTGCAGAGAAAGTATGGGAACAGCAACTCCAATGAGCCATTGCAGCAATATCATTAACCGTAGAGAGAGCTGCTCTTGTGGTGAGGATGTGGAGCGGCGAGCAGCAGGAACTGCTGGCTTTGCCTTGCAGGACCTGCATCCACTCCCAGACCAAGGCACAGACAAGAATCCAGGAGGTGTTTGCAAAGCGAGCAGAGTCCCATGGAGCCAGATGTGTTTCATCGGCAGCACGTTTTTCAAAACACGCTCTTATTTTTCTAAACATGGGCTCTCTGAACAGCTCTGAGGCACTGACAGGAACACTTCTCACAAAAATACACCTTTTATCCCATCTGCAGAGATGTGTCCTTGTATCACCCCTGCCTGCACGAACACAACTGCTCCCAAGTACAAGTTCCTGAGGTGCTTACTTCTGGGTTTCCACTGCTGCAGTGGAAACCCATAATTTCCCTGACAAAAATAATGATAATAATAAAGGTAGTCAGCAGACTCTGAAGAGACATTTTCACAGCATTTACACTGAAATTTTAAAGTCACCTCTGCAGTATTTACCAGATCCAGCTACAAGGGAAAGTGTATCCAGAAGCTCAATTCAGGCAGCAAACACATCAGCCTCTCAAGAGCCCTTTTGACCCATGTGCTTTCTCTATCCCATTATCATCATTTTATTATCACTACTTTTTTCCAAATCAGTACCACTAGCAAAAACCTGTGTTTACAATCAGCATTTTCTAATACCAGATTATGAGGGATGGAAAGCTGTACAGCATCCCGTTCTGGGTCGCTGGGTTTTCTGACAGGGCAACCAGCCTTGCCCTGGCGCACTGTGTTGGGGACGAGCAGGAGCATGGCCTCTCTGTCAGTGCTGTTGTGGTTTGTCAGCCTGGCTCTCACAGCTGATCTGAAGGCAGAGATGCAGCAACCCGGGTGCTCATCCGCAGTCACTGGCCGTGGCTGCCTGCCTAAGCATGCATGAGAAAACTGCTGTGCACCCATCCCAGTACGGGCTCTGCATGGAGAAAAGGTCTTCAGGTTGTCCTGGAGCTCAGCAGTGTAGGAGCAGGGATTTCCCAACTGCAGCTGCACAGCTCCAGCAATGCAGCTCTTCTAAGGAGACTACTAAGCAGGATGTCTGCAACCCCCCCAAGGGCTCTTGGTGATGTGTATCAGTGAGAAATGTTCAAATACAGGATGGAAAGTCTGAGCTGAACACATGGTGCTACGGGATGGGGCTGGAGGGCATGTCTGGCATAGGAAAAAGTGTAATTTATCGCTTGACAGACAGACAATAGAAAATAATGGCTAGCAGGAGAATGGGTAATAGGATCTATAGGTAACCGATTGCAGGTAGGTCAAGGGAGCTGTTGAGAAATGTGGTCTGCGGGCCAGCCAGAGCCCAGCTGTTCCTACGCACCACATCATGGCTGGTGCTGGCCGTACAGCCTGAACAACTCAGCCACATGAGAGGTCTGACTGCGAATCAAGTCTGTAATTAAATACAGCTCCTTAAATCAGGGTTGCTTGAAACAGGCTCTGAAGGAAGTGACAAGAACAGCAGCCTGCTGTCAAATAGCCAGTTTGGGAAAAACAGAGTAGGTCGGTATCCCAGCAGAGCTAATACAAATGAGGGGGAAAGCCAGGCTAGAGCAGAAACAGCCACAACGCTGGGCTTGCCAGAGCATTGCTGGGGACTTCACGGACTGAATGGGGTCCAATTAAAGAAAAAAAAAAAGAAAAAAAAAAGACCAAACACTCTGGAAAAACAAAGAAAGAAGGAATTCAGACAGTAAATGACTTGGAATAAAAAACAAACTTACACTGGCCAGCAGCTGAGATCTTGCCAATCATCTCCTGGTCAGCATGAATGTCTTGTATACCCAATACCAGCAAAACTGTGAGATCAAACAGGTAACACCCATCAACACTACAAACTGCCTTATGAAAAAAAATTACATGCAGGCTTTAATCTTGAGCAGCAAAAATGTCGTTGTGTTGTCTAGATTTCACACTCAAAAATAATCTGCTGACACAGCACAGCAGTGCATCAATGGGAGGAAATTCCTTCTAGGAGGGCCACAGAGAGTGTGAAAAATGCCATGGACCTGACCTCTGCACATGGGAGGACAGTCCCTCTGCTCACCACAAGAACAAGAACTAGGCCACGCTTATACTCCAAAGATAACATTGATAATCACTGGAGACACCAAATAATTGCACTGGAGAAATTTATCAACTTCTAATATCATCACAGCATCAGCTTTTCCCATCTCAGTTAGACCCCTCGCATACAGATCAGTCACACGTGCCTGGTTTCTCAGAAAAGCTGTTCTCCCGGCATTATTTTCTCCCCTTCTGCATGAAACTATTTCAGAGATTTATCCATAAACCTGCTGGAAAGGCCCTGATTCATCTCTCGTTCCTGGAATGAAGAACTCCAATCGGAAAGGGGAAGCACCTGACATAGAAACCACTGCAACGTGATGACTTTAAACGTACTTTGGGGAAGCAGGAAAATGCAGATGGACTCAAATGATGAGAGGCTCATGGTGAACAACTAGAAAAAAAAAAAAAAAAAAACCAAATAAACCATAAGGGAAAAGAACATTAATCCGGTTCCTCAAGCTGGTTTCTTTCCCTGCAGCTGATCAACTCGTTGCTGGTTGTCTCATGTGATGAGTTCAAAAACATTTAGTCTGAAGGACAAAAGCAACTCCTACCCTGGAGAGAAGGATGGGAAGCCAACAGAAAAAACACGAAAATAAGGGAATGATAGAAAGGTGGTCTCCCTGCGTACTCATCTTCTTTCCTAACAAAACTGGAGAAAGCAGGCTTGGCAGGGGAGGGAGGGACTGCCCAGCCTACCCTCCTCCCCTCCCCTCCCCTCCATGGCTACCCGGACCTCTACTCACCTCCCTCCTTCCCTCCTGCACCGCGCGCAGGGCAGAGCCACGTCCCCCTGACCTTACCGTGGCTTGGGGCTCTGACTGAGATGTCCCTGCTGTGGAGCACAGTGGAGGAGGAGATGTCCCACAGGGCCTCCCTCAGCCAGCTCTGCTGCCTATCCTCATCATGGGTCTTCAACAACACTCAACCACAAGCTCTTTCCTGCCCTAAATTTCCCAAGGACTGGCTTTCAGGGGAGATATTTTTTATGAACAACTGTCCAGCAAAGGCAATTTTCTGCTCATTTTTCCTTTGAAATCAGCAAGGCTACCACCACGTCATAGTTGGACTTCAGTGACACTTTCAAGCACGCCCAGATTTAGACCGAGCAGTCTGTCAGAGGCCTTGGCTTCCTATTTAAAACACATATATTTATTTTTTCTCCAGATTAAAAGCACTGGGGCACTCACTAGAGCAAATCTGACCAGATTGATGCTGGGTTTCTGCCTCTTTCATTGCAAAAAATTTTATTCATGTAGTTAAAGACAAGTAAGTGCATTTCTTGATAACCAGCTTGTTTTTCCAAGAAAATGGAGAGGGCATTTTCTCAGGACTTGTCTCTGCAGCACATGATATACTTAATAAGCAGCTGGGAAGAACTGGTGCTTGTTAGTGAAATCACCAAAACAGGCCCATTCCCATCAGTCCAGGTGTCAATCCTTCGAAAGCGTCATCTGGCAAACCTCACACGTCCGGGCAGCAGGGGTCAGGAAACAGCTTCCCAGTGTGTCCCACGGGGCCCCCACGCTGCCTGTCCCAGTCCAACCTTCCACTGCCATCACCCTTGGACACACCTCTGTATTAGCTCCTGCAGGAAGGAACCTAGTCAGAGGAAGGAGCCCAGTGGTGGGTCCTCTCTCTGTCTTATTATTTGACCTTGGATTTAATGTGCAGTGCTGGTGTCTCACTTCCTCAGTTTCCCCAATTTTTGAGATTGGGTGCTGGCACCTCCTGTGTTTCCATAGCTAGGAACACCTTATCAAGACACTGGTGTACTCCCAGGAACATGTAAAACTTTAAACCCCAGGACACAAACCAAGCTTTAAGCAACAGAAACTTCTCCTCTGTGTAGGCTTTTTCCTTCAGAAGAGTGGGTGAGACATCTGAAGTACTGGGTTTACTTTGTACTAGAGCATCAGTCTCCGACCCTTCCCTCTGCCAGGAAAGCCTCTAGCACCCATTCCAGATACACCTGCTCAAAGCAATGGTCCATCAAGCCCATGCAGCTGCCTGCACCTCATGCCCCTCAGAAGGGGAGATGAGGCAATGTACCTGTAGCGCACCATGCTCAGTAATCCACACAGGTCCAGACTGAAGCGGGGATTAAAGAAGTGCCATTAGGGACTATAGACACAATAATGCTCTGTGTCTTGCAGTTCTTTATCCAGTTTCAGGTGCTTTACACCCTTCAGCACATCCTCTCAACAGCCCCCCTCGAACTGTCACTACCAAATTAACAGATCCCAAGCTTGCTTAAGCAAAGGGAGGTAAACACAAAATGTGACTTTGTCAAGGAAGCTCTCGTGTCCCTCAGCAGCTTCAAGCTCTGGCACATGCCACAGAGGTAACGTCATCCTTTTGCCACTCCCTGAGGGCATTCTTTCTAGGAACTAATTCCAGACCACGCAACACCCAAAGGAAGACAAGCCTCTGCTTGCAACCAGATGTGACAGGTGTGGAGCGATTTCAGGTTGGTTTCATACAAAACATTGACAGGTTGAGATGTTTCTACAACCTGGTCTTATCTTGGGTATAAATCAACTAATTTGCAGGATAAATTA
>NW_010406548.1:0-3790 GCF_000710305.1 Buceros rhinoceros silvestris | reverse complement strand
CAGGAATTGAAAGAAAGCTTCATCATCACCCACACTGCTCATCAACATTAGCCCAGGATTAGCAGCAGCCCAGGAACTTTAGCTTTGCTGGGGGATGGGGTGGTGAGTGAAGGATCTTCTAATTTTTTATATTCCTGGCCATTAAGAAAACATCTGCATTAGTACTGAGTCAAATTTTTTTTTTTTACCACACTCAGCCAAAACTCACTTTTTTTTTTTTTTACCCAGATTCTCACTTGGCCACACAAATATAACGACAACTTAGGCAAAGCTAAGTAAGAGTGTAACCATGCATACCTTATTCAGAGGAGTGAGACAGGAAAGGGGAGAGAGTGGTAGAGGGGGAAAAGCTCTTCTTGACAAGAAACTTCTCACCATGTCTGTCACCATCTGCAAACTATCTGAGCTTGCTTATAACTGCTAATGAGACAGAACCAATTATGGTCTGAAAACACAGTGAACCCAACACCACTGGCCACTGCGGTCACCTGAATGTGGAACCAAGACCGACAGCACCTCACCTGGCTGAGAAGGGATCTAATAAATACCGTGGGCCGGTGTCTCTGTTAGAAAGGGGAAGGTTTCCAGTTTGCACGTCACGTATCTTGTTAAACTTGCCTGGTACAAACGCCCAACACTAGGCGCTATCCTGTGTACATCCATCCAAACGCAGCCCACTTCTACAGACTGGTACCAGAACAGCACCATGTCCACTGCTTTGGGGCAAATATTACTCTTGTGCTGGGTTTAAGTAGAAGATACTTTAAAGTACCGGTCAGTTGCTTTAATTAATTACCACTTCTCCTCATCTCAGAGATCTGGCTTGCAACAAAAAGCATCTCCAGCTTGTTTTTCAAACTATCCTCCTTGTATTTAATGGTAGAGGAGAAACCAGAAAAGATTATGTTGTACATTGGTTCAAGCATATTCTTCACAAGCCAAGTGATCCCCTGTCACTGTCTTTCAGTCTCCCTCAGTCTGCTTTCCGTAAGTAAATTTTACTTTTTTTCTTCTTGCCCGAGTTTGGAAGCAGCAGGCCATCGCTGTTGGGAACCCCAGGCGTCTCCTCTGCCTGGCCACAGACCCTGCTCCGGCTGGGGGCACCTGCCAGCAGAAGCCAAAACTAAAGGAGGAGGAAGATAATGACAGGGAAATGTTTTAACTTCTCCGTAAAAAAAAATCACAAATTTCAGTCTAAAAACTTCTGACAATTTTTTTCTCAAGGTGATAAATAAGATTAAATTTCCATTAGATGTTCTGCAAAACCAGTGTGTTTATTCAACCCCCTGGTTCTGCAGCAAGGAACAGTACTGACAGGCTCTTTCCCCCTGCCCAAGAAGGGCTCCCGTACATAAGGAGACCTTGATCTTGCAGCACTGCTCACAGGGGGTACTGTCAAAGTCGACACGCTGCAGATCAGGTCCTGTACAACCCACAAGTTATGGAATAAAAGTTACGGAATAAAAGACACTTTTCTGACCCAAGAGCTTGTTTTAAACTTATTGTGCAGTTTGTTCTGACAGAAGCACTCATGCTACCAACTTTGCCTGTGGCTACAGCAGTGGGATTGTCTCCGTCAACGTCTCATCTTTTTTATCTTTTGCTGGATGTCCCAAGCAAGACCACCCAAGGGAGCCAGAGCCTGCCTCAGCACTGCGAGCGCTCAGCCCTGCTGGCAGCAGCAGCAGGCAGCCAGTGCGGATGCTGGAAAGAAACATCTAAGGAGTGGCTGAGGAAAGGGGTACAGCGACCTGCGGGAACGTGGTGTCTTGGGACAAGCCAACGGCAGCATACAAAAACAAACATGCAAACGGTAGAATTATACTGAGATTATGAAGGAATGCAGATAAGTGGTCACGTATCCTGCTGAGAGCTACCAATTCAAGGCTATGGGTTCTGGTGCAATTACCATAATTGTCCCCTGTCACCCCCCAGCCCTGAGCTATGCAAATCTGGGAAGGCTGCAGCTGAGTGCCTGGCTCAGAGCCTGTCCTGTGTTGCTTTGCACCAGCCAGAAACGCTCGCACCTGAGGTGGATGAACTGCTGAGCTACCTACACCACAAGCACACGTGAATGTTTCCGAAAGAACAAGGTGGGAGAGGACCCCGCTCCCTGCACCCCCGCAGCAGGCAGCTTTCCTGTGCACATCAGCAAGATGACATATCTCTGCTTGATTCCTTAGATCTATCACCAGGCCATGCAGATGCCTTTGTCCACAAGCTTCCCAGAGGGACAGGAGGACCTTAGCCCTGTCACGTCATCTTACAAGACAAAAAACCTCTGTTATTTCTCTTGGTGGTATCACTGTCCTAGAGCCCCCCCGCTCGTGTTCCCGGCAGTGCTGGAAGGGGTGCTTGCCACCGGCAGCAGAAGGAAACCACTGGCCAAAGAGCATCAAGCAGGTTGCTAACAAAGCCAGGCCTCGGAGCTAAGGCACGTGCTGGCTGGCTTAGAAGGACAAGCCTCACAGTACCACAAGCAAGAATAAGGACTTAAAGATTGCTGTGACAATCCTCCCTCTTGAGGAAACAAAATTCTGTTCTGTTCTTCCCCAAACACCCAGTACTGCAGAAGAGGAAGAATTCTACCTTTCTGAGCCGCTCAGCTGCAGTGATAACCTACAGCAGGGTCGGGAGGGAGAGAGGAAAAATCCTTTTTTGACATGAGTGGGTGAGCACATACACAGCCTCTCCAGCACAGCCCTCTGAACAAAGTGAGAAAATGTGGTTGCCTCTCCTGGTGATGCCCCACCTTCCCTATGCCAAATAAACAAGATGGAAGTCAGCTTAGCAGAAGCCCCTATAAAATAATTTTGACAATTTCCAGGTCGTATTTTACTGTCTGTTCACGTTTTCCCAGGTAACTTGGAAGCAGGGTCTTACCAGCTCCCGGTTTCCTTTCCACTCCAGGCCACCGGGGAAGGCACCTTTCATCCCTCTTTAACGTACACGGAAACCAAGATACAGAGAGACAAAGTGACGTGCTCATGCAAGTGCGTGAATTTGTACCCCAGCTGGGAACCAGCCGGAGAGTCCCCCTAGCCTCTAGCCGTTACACCACATCACAAAAAGCCACTGCTGCAGGCACCCAGACAGGAGCTACACTAACCTCTCTAATGAACTACAAGTGTCTGCGCATATCACAGGTACCGCTCCACATCCTTCAGTCCTCGCTTAATCAGGACTTGATCCTTCTCTGAAGATATTCAAAACCCGCTGGACACAACCCTTTGCAATCTGCAATCTGCTTCAGCAGAGGACCCTTCCAACCCCGACCATTCTGTGAAGCCATCTTCGTGTCTTCCGCAGAAAGGTTTTCTCTAAGGACCTAAGACACACCCCGTCTGAAAGCCTGCCCCGGCAAGCTCAGCCCTTTCCCCTGGCCGCACCTCAAACTCCAGAAACAAGTCAGTTAACACATTACAGCACGGCCCAGAGCTGGTTGCCCGGGTGGTGAATTTTTTGTTATTTCAATAACCAAACCCCTTTTATTGCCTACAGGAGCAAAGCTGATGCTTTCAGGAGCACCATGCAGCTGCACCAAAGGCAAAACACACACAGGCTGGGGCTCAACCCGCCCCCGGTGCCAGGTCTTCTGCCCTGGGACGGGACTCGGCTGCTCAACGGGGCTTTTGGGTGGTGTCTGCCAACACCTCCCTCAATCCTGGCTGGCACACGGACAGCTCAAAGGCGCCTGCCGCCGGAGCGGTGTCCCCCGGTTGCCCCCCGGCACCCCGCGGAGGGGCCAGGAAGGCTTCACCACCGCCGGGACCGACCCGGTGCTCCCCCG
>NW_010406547.1:0-19387 GCF_000710305.1 Buceros rhinoceros silvestris | reverse complement strand
GGGGGTGGAGGGGGTGGGATGGGGTTAAGCCCCCTGGCTTGACATGGCAGAGAAGCGCCTCACTGCATCCTGTCCTAATTAGATATGCTATTCCCTAAGTTGCCACTTCATGACAAATGCATTTCAAAAATAAGGTTTTAAATAGCTCTCACCATTAGAGACCTACAGCTTTACCATGGGCACAGCATCTATGTGTCCGCTGGAGCTTTGTTTGGCATCCAATGGCAGGATCAGATCCCACAGAGGCGATGTTCACACTGTGTTAATGGTAGGATAAAGCTAGTTTTCTCACAGCCCACATCCTGCGTGCTTTTTGTTGACTTGTTCCAAAATTACTGAATCAAAGCATATCTGACAATTGACTTCAGGGAACTATAAAAAGCCATCATTAACTCGTGACAATGATGCTTAAATGACTGGTGGGAGGAAAGCCAACATTTCCAGACAAAGCAGAGACTGAACTTTTTCTAGTGTAAAACGCAGGTGGGTCCTGCTCCATCCCATGGGTACATCACCTTTGCATTGCCACCACTTCTGCCCTTACATAGATGCACCACTGCCCTGGCTGGGACTTAAAAAGAAGTATTAATTATGACACTTTTCTCTGTCAACACAGAAAGGCTTGATTTGCATGGTTAACCATATACACGAGTCAGATGAGGAATTAGACAACAACAGGATAGAGGAGCTGGACCAGCCCACCAACATGGCAGACTTGCCCATTCAGATCAACTGGAGCGCTGACCTCCCACCCGGCATCACTGTGCCCCGGGTTGATATCCACAGCATCATTCTGGATTTCTCATCAGTATCCTTCCTCGATTTCTCTGCCATGAGAGTCCTCCAAAAGGTAATTGTAATTCACAAGATTAACAGTGATCATATGAAAGAAAAACATAGGAATGCAGCTACACTTGAGGGATATGCTTGAGGGAAGGGATGGCACCCAGAGGGACCCTGACAGGCTGGAGGAGTGGGACAATGTGAACTCATGAAGTTCAACAAGGCCAAGTACAAGGTCCCGCACCTGGGTTGGGGCAGTCCCCAGTATCAACACATGCTGGGCGATAAATGGATTGAGAGCAGCCCTGCGGAGAAGGCCTTGGGGATAGCAATGGATAAATACTTGGACATGAGCTGGCAATCTGTACTTACAGGACAGAAAGCCAATCATACCCTGGCCTGCAGCAAAAGAAGTGTGGCTAGCAAGTCAAGGGAGGTGTTTCTCACCCTCTGCTCCACTCTGGTGACACCTGACCTGGAGTCCTGTGTCCAGCTCCGGAGTCCTCAGCACAAGACAGACATGGAAATGTTGGAGCGGGTCCAGAGGAGGGCCACAAAAATGATCAGAGGGCTGGAACACCTCTCCTACCACAAAAGGCTAGAGAGCATTGGGGTTGTTCAGACTGGAGAAGAGGAAGCTCTCAGGACACCTTATTATGACCTTTCCATACTTAAAGGCTTATAAGAAAGATGGAGAGAGACTTTTTAGGAGGGCCTGCAGTGACAGGACAAGAGGCAACAGCTTTGAACTGAAAGAGGGTGTGGCATATTGAGGCATGTCCCAGACGACGATCCTGGATCAAAGAACTGACTGACAGAGATTTGGCGAGCAAAGAACTTTATTGATATCACAGCAAACCTTACATATCCTCTGCCCCAAAGGCAGTAATTTTCCACCAAGGGACAGGTTCTAACACATTTTTTAACAAACCTAAAAACAAGACGCTATTTTTGTGCGGTTTCGCTCCTTCCTTTCCCAAGCCAGTCCAGCCCAAACATCCAGTTACTGACAACGGCTCACAGCAGCAGCAGCCCGTGTCTTCTGCAGGTGTTCACAGGTCCCACGGCTTGCGGCTCACCAGAGCAATAACATTGTGGCCTTCATCCCCACATCAGGGTAGATTTAGATAGATATAATGAGGGTATATAATTTAGATATTTTTATATACAATATAAATGTAGATAGATGTAATGAGGTATAATTATAATGAGGGTGGAGAAACACTGGAATGGGTAGCCTAGAGAAGTTGTGGATGCCCCCTGCCTGGAAGTGCTCAAGGTCAGGTTGGACAGGGCTGGAAGGGTAACAGTTTTAAACTTAAGGAGGGTGGATTTAGATTAGATATTAGGAAGAAATTCTTTATTGCGAGGGTGGTATTCTCAGGTTGCCCAGAGAAGTTATGCATGCCCCCTCCCTGGAAATGTTCCAGGCCATGCTGGATGGGCTTTTGAGCAACCTGATCTAGAGGAAGGTGTTCCTGCCCATGGCAGGGGGGTTGGAACTACATGATTTTTAAGGTCCTTTCCAACCCAAACTATTCTGTGTTTCTAGTCTGCTTCTCAGAGGCAGTCCTATATGGTATGGAAACTCCGTGGCAACCTCTGAGTTTATTATATGAATTTTAATGTACATTTTCCATAGAAAATTAAACAATCAATCTAAATGTTCTTGGAATTAGAGAGTTGGCTGTGGCACCCTTTCTTCACCTGGTAAGACTTTGGGAAGCTTCACAGAAATGTACATACGAAATACAGCTTTAAACATCGCGCTGGGAGTTGGAGCATTGGAGCATTCTGCTCTTGTTCTCACTTCCCACAATGACCTTGAACAGAGCAGCAAGAACAACATATTCAAACAGTAGTAGCTGAAGTTAACTACCTAGAGCCACATAGGCTGTGTAAATCTATTTCCTCAGGAACTAAACACCAGCCATGTCAGTGGGAACTGTAGTTCCACTCGAATTCCCCGTCATAAAAATCTCCCCAGAAGATTTTGGAGTCTTGGTTTCTTCTTGTGTTAAGGAGGTACAATAAAGCCATACAATTTATGAGAGATCACCTTTTACACTGTGGGCTAAATGCATTTAATACTGCTCCTTTTCATAGGGATCAGTCATCTCTGTCCACAGCCACGTGAGGACTACCCTGCCTCTAGGTGCCGCAGAGCCTGAGTTCAGAGCTGCTTACCATCACAGATCTTAAATGGGCTTGTCCATGTGCTGTGGCTTATCACCATAATGGCTGTTACCAGCAAAATAGCTGTATCTAAATGGTGCCTGTTTCTGGTTTTACAGATTTTGAAAGAATTTGTCCGGATTGATATTGACATTTACATCGCAGGGGCACAAGGTGAGTATCTGCCTCTCTGTCAGCATCACCATTGTTGCCTCATCCCACTGCCTTTCCTGGTCACCACTGAGCACGCCTGCAGAGAATCATCCTGGTTTTAGCTTCCAGTCCTGGATAACAAACACAGTCAGCTGGGTGGAAGCATCATCCTTCCCATGCTGTACCCAGCAGGCTAGGACCACACACAACAGCTCATTCTACCTATGGCCACTACTGTGCTGTACAGCTCTGGGCTGCAAGACCCGCTATCAGGCAGCCTGGCTCAACATCCCTTCTGCCCGGCATCGAGCAGGGCAGTACTGATGGGCATTTATACCCCATCTTCTCCACATCAGTAAAGAGAAACTCATCTGCTCCAGTCAGTAGAGCAGTATACCAACTGTGCAGTATACCAGCAGTTCCTCTCAACAGATCCACTCAATGGATGTGCTCAGGATATGCTATTTCTTATTTTTCAAGGCATGCGGGTCATTTTATGCTCTGATTTTGTTCCCACCCCCCAGAGGGCTTCCTGGACAAACTGGAAAGATGCGCATTTTTTGATGAGGAGATTAAGTCATCCATGTTTTTCCTCACCATTCATGATGCGGTTTTACACATTTTGCTGAAGAAGGACATGGCCAACGCTCCCAAATTAAAGCTTGCTCAGGTAACGCCACAGTTTCCATCTCTTGTTACTTTAATGCCTTTACTCACAGGCACCCAGCAGTGCCCTACACCATCTCCATATTCAAGAAGTTAATGATTAAAACTCGGCTGGTTTCCAATTTGGAGAGTAAGAATGGCCCTTGTTCCCGGTGCCTGGCAAACCACTAATGAAGAGAGTGAATTACTCCCACTAGAGACTGGCCTGGCCACAGACTTCAGTTGAAGCCACTGCATTGAAAAGAGCGTGGTGTGGGGTGAAATCCCAGCCCATCCATCGGCATCCTCTGTCGTCACCCATCCAACAAGGACTGCTTCATAAGCTGCAGTGACTCTTGCAAGGCAGACTTGATGCTGCTTGCTTGTAGGCTTCCCAGGTCTGTCCACCTTCAAAAGGAGAGCTGAAGTAGAGCAGGTAAATCAGTACAGCCAAATTTGGTGATGGCCTTTCTAGGCCATCTTCTTAAATCAAGAGCAATAAAGGACCCTGCATGTGTTAAACCTGTTTAAAAGTACCAAACCCAGAATGCCACTCACCTGGAAACTCTCTAATCCCACTTAGCTAAACTGGCCCAGCTCTTCTTCACTGACCTGGAGACCTGGCAGGGGGCATAAAGGGCTAACAAGTAAAAGCTTGCTTCCTTCCAGGTCAGCTTCCCAGGCATGTTCCAGAGATTTAAAAAGCAAGACCTTTTTCAATGTGAAAAAGGAAAAAAAAGAAAAAAGAAAAGAATAAACCCATTTCCTAACTCACAACTTCTTGTGTTCATTGCAGGAGAAGAGTAGCAGCAATGACTACATCATCATCCCCAGCAACACACTGCGCAGCCGGGAGAGCACGGTAAGACTCCTGTCTCCCATAGCGGCACTCCAGCTGTGGGAAACACAGCCCCAAAAGCCTCTCACAGGAACTGCTAGGTCAGATAACAAAAGCATCTTCATCCCTGAGCTCATGTGCCAGCCCAGGGCAGAAAGCATCCAGGCAGCATATTGATGGGCTCTGACTTAAGGCAAAGGCTTACAGGAGTAAGGGGCAGGGGTCTCCGCACACAAGCCTTGCCTGGAGTCTGCAAAGGCAGGTAAAGGTGGTCTCACCAGGTTCTCACCCGCTCTCCTCGCCTGTCCACCAGAGCTCCCCCATGGTGAGCTCACTGGTAGAATGTCCACATGGCAGAGATATCAGCATTAGTCCCATTTATCTAAATGACTGAGGCAGAAGGGGAGTCTGGAGATGAGAAAGGGACACACGGAGCCTTTTGTCATGGACTTAGCGAAGGGCAGTATCCAGCACACGGCAACCCCAGAAGGAGAAAATGTCAGACCATGGTATCCCCACACAAATGCTTTAGAGGAGAAAATTCTTACAGATCATTCACCAGAGGGCACCTACCCTGGCTATTCCTTACAGAGGGTGACATTTATTTCCTTTTATTTCCTACAGATTCCAACAGAAACAAAATTTTAGATTTTCTAAATATAATATCCTCCAGCAACACAATATCACTCAAAAAAGATTAATGCAGACACAGTGATGAGCACGAAGACAGAAGGATACTTTTAAATACCTTAAGAAGGATTTACTACATACAGTTACGTTTCAAGTTTTGGAATGGGCTTGTCAGCCTTCATGTGTCTCTGTATACATAGAAATACATTTATGTGCATGTATGGAAGCTAAAATCACACAGATTTTCTTATTTCATACCTTGTTGACAGCCTACCAGAGGTGAAGCAGCAGGTAACGTTAACCCCATTTGCATATACTTGTACACATATCTTCAGTACTCCAACAGTTTGTAGACAACCTGTACGGTTACTAGAGAATATATAAATATTTGAAATCTTGTAATTTATAACACAGACTAACAGATATTCTATCTTCAGCTTGTATATAATTTGTATAAAGTTTTCTTGATGGTGTGTAAGATACCTAGTAATCTGCGCTATTAAACTTATTTTCAGCTCACTACCATGAACACAGTGTACATAGTGACCAACGTGTCTTCTGTAAAACATGAAGATCATTCAGATCATTTCAGATCCAAACATGATTAATTGATTTGGTTTGGGTGCATATAAAGTGCACAAGAGAGGACACATTTATAGTGATCTATTAAATAATGATTTTGGTAACTGCATTGCTTGCTGCATTTGTCAATACACCATTGAGGTAGCTTTTAGCCAACGAGACCCAGCATGCATCCCCCACCAAGCCCACAGACGCCGTGGCCCCGTAACTCAGCTCGGGAGCGCTTGGGGGTGCGGAGCCACCAGGCAGGCAGGCTGAATAACCCAGGTCTTTTGGACAGAGGTGCAGACTTTAACTTAAAAGTGTCTACTCTGATGTTCTAGTCTGCACAACCCAGCACAACTGCTGTCAACTAACTCCTGCTGGAAGTCCAAGGCTTGAAGATGAAGTACACCACATCTTTTAGAGGAAGAAAAAAAACCCCACAAAACTACAAACTCCCAAAGTGACAGAACTTTTAATTTAGTATAGCAAGTGCTGGAGGTATAAAAATCTTCAGCCTAGAGGAAAATGGAACCATGCCCAGGGTCTGAAAGAATTATCAGGCTGAAATCACAAGAGTTTTTTGTTTTCAAGCCTACTTTTGACTCTCAGCCAAGCTGGGGTGACCAGAACCGTGCATTTGGACTTGTAGTGAAAAAGGGCAGATGGGAAGGGGCAAGTGTTCTGGGTAAACAAGAGCCACGATTTTTATCTGCACAGAATGCAGGATTTAAAAAAAAAATTGAAGGAAAACCAGACAGAAATAAGTGGGGAGAGATGTCACTTGGTTTTATAAAAGGCACGTATACATATGCCACGTTCAACTGGTACGTTCATTTAGAAAACCGAGCTTCCAAAGAGAAATGCCATAGTTGTCACCTCTCTGGACCAGAGCAAAGCCTCCTGTGCGATGCCACATGGGCAATTTTTAATGCCATTGGAGAAGATGGGATGTCTATGGGCACTGAAAGGCAAAGATTAATTATCCTAAAAAGGAGATGGCAACTAAGAGCTTTGAAAGAGAAGTACCATGGTAGAGGGAGCACTGATCTGTTTAATATTACCATTAATTGTATTTTTGTTCCAAAAATCTGGAGCTATCAGGTAAAATCTGCTAATGAAACCAAACTGGAAGATAGTATTAAAGCAAGGAGGCTTTGGACACAAAAAGACGACAGCGTGCTGCTATTAGACTGAGGTAAGAGAAGTTCAGCACTCAGAAAACACACCCATGCATTTGCAGATGATTAACAAGCTGCAGCTCTGCTCTAGGTGATCATGCACCCAAAGTGGCTTGGGAGAGGCGGCCCTGGGTGGTCATCAGAGCGAGATGTTACAGGCTCCCTTCTGCAGACGCCAGACGGAGGGTGGGCAGTTGTACTAGCCCTCTGCTCTTCTGAGCGTGCCACAGCAGACTGGCTGGCTCAGCCAAGTAGGTGTCACGTGCCAGACAACCAGCACAAGAGTACCTGAAAACAGGTACAACCAGGACGTCACCGAATTGCCTTTCTTATGCAGCCTTCAAAAAAAACATACATTATACCCAAACAGGTTTTTCCAGCTGAATAAGGATGATATTACAGCTACTGCGCAATGCAGAGGGGAGATCTCACTCTAAATACTCTTGAACTTCAAGACTGAGCCCTCCAGATCAAGAAAGATGAAGCTGAACTCCAATTAATGAGAAAAGATGAAGTCAAACTGCAATTAATGAGAAAAATTGCTATGAGAAATGGTGAGCCGGTATCTAAGGACTGGCATAAAGAGACACAGATACACCAGGTTCCTAATTTTTGCAATGGTGAGATTCAGGAACATCGTTTCCAGTTAGAATAAGAGAAGGAGCAAAAAACCTAAACTACGTTCAAGATAAGGCTTAATATATTCATGAAAATCATGATACCACCTGGGCTTTCTGACTCAGGCTGCTCTTTTCAGTCCCGTGCTCACATGCACCTATACAGACCCAGGCAAACATCCTAACAAAAACAAGTCAGTCTGGGGCAATACCACATACTGCACTTCAAAATCATATTGGATTTGCAGACGGGCTTCAGGTTAAGAAAAAAATATTCCTTTCTTAATTGTGCTTCTCAGAACAATTCATTTCAATACTAAAGACTCTTCTGACACAGCACAGGGCTCCAGAGCATAAATCCTCCTTCCAAAACTATTCACCATATCTTCGCTGGACGTGATACCTGACAACCTTAACCAGAGAGCCTTGCACTGCCATGTCACGCGTCCCTACCAGCTACTTGCCATCTTCTTAAATCACCCTATGCTTTTTTTAACATTGGCAACAGCAGCATAGTATTTCTGATGTTTTATGTGATTTCCCCCTCCAGGTACCGGTTATTTCTGCATTCAACTCCCTGTCGCTCTAATACATTTCTCCGGGCCATCTACCCTCACGTGCAGATTGTAGCACACACGTCTCGTTCTGTTGTGGCATAACGTGGTGATGCAGATTTATTGGGTAATCCTTAAGACAGGGACCTTTGGAAACCTAGGTATTTATTGCTCCTCCATTAGGCACTGCTGCTGCTCGGTTAGAGCAATACCACGTACTGCTTTTTAATATTTCACTCAATAAGCTAAAAGGAAAATTTCATACCTGCCTTCTTTGGAGAGCTGCCAGCTATGGTGTCGTTTCATCATCACATATCCTGAGCCTATCTCACCTCAGCACCGAGCAGGTGCTTGGTAACTAAGGAACGGGCATTTGGCAGCCAGCAAGAGGGCTGGAAAACACAGAAGCCAAGGAGCCTGCGATGCTCAAGCCTAGTCTCAAGCTGGTTTTCACTTTGTGGTGTGGAAGAGATTGCCTGTGTGAAATACAGAGACAGGAAATTCAAAGTCACTCAGTTATTCAAGGTCGTGGACACAATGGAGAGAGCACTGTGACGTGCAAAACTGTGGTTTTTCCAATTTGTAAGTTTCCATTAAAGAAAAACTATCTTTAAGCACTTCTTCACTGGTAAGAGATGCCACTCACAGTTCTCTGTTCCTCATCCCGGTGTTGAGTGGGGACAGCTTTCTTTTCTCACTCTTCTTTATGCATCTCCTCCCTTCTGCTTCCTAAGAAAGTGCCTGAAAGTTTACCCAATCCAGAAACGGCAGAACACAAGTGCAGGAACTCTCATTAGTACTTACGTGACTTTATTTAGTGTAGGAAACAATTCACCACAGATTATCTTGGAGCAGTGTGCCAGCACTAGTTTTCACAAATAAAACTGAAGAAAACTCTCGCAACTGACACATTCACATCTATTTAAAATGGCTCATCAGGGTTTTTTTTAAGCAGTCAAGCTCCAGCTCTTCTGTGAAACACTGCTATATAAAAATAGAAACATTCCTGCCCGCCTGCATACATCATCACTCCTTCCGTTAACAGAGGTGTATTACAGTGAGTCCTATGAGCACTTACACTCTTACCAAAATGAACAATTACAAGTTCACGATGACTGAGCTAATTTATCAGCTTCCTGCTGCTGTTCCACCCACACCTTTCTGGATGTAAGTTGGATTATTTTAATCTTTTAATTCTTGTCCTCATTGAGTCAAAACTGAAAACAATTAAAAAAAAAAAAATCAACAAATTAATGCCCATAGCAAGGAGATAAGATTCAGAGTAGAAAAAGTTACTGAAGTCACTCTGTCTTATGGCTAAGTCAAGACTAAAAGGAGCTTTAAACTTCATTATTCTCACTCGTATTGCCCAAACAAATGCAGCTAGTTCAGTTCACAAACTGGGCAGCATTAATCATTAGTGTGACTGTAACATACCTGAACACAGTGAGGAACCTCACAGCTGCGAAGGCACCATTACAATACAAAGATGATTTAGCAACTGCTAAGAATTGTTTTTAGCACCATAAAATAAAAACCAGGGGAAATGCAACTTGTAAAATACTGACATTTCCTTTAAAATGTAGTCAGGAGGGTGAAAACGAATATAATCCTCACGTTTCTCTGCTGCGCTGGACCCTGTAGTGTCGTATACATGAACAGGAAAAGCTCAGTTATTTCCCATATATTTCTTATCACACTGTGACTGCAGTCCACTGTGCTCCTCTCCAGCTTCCCAGGCTTGACAGAACCTCCTGATGCAAACCTGCGTGTGCTTCTGTCAGCAACACAGCAATTCCCTCAGAGAGAGACAACACAAAATCAGACACAAGCTTTACAGAGAAAAAAAAATTAAGAACAGATCTTGTTCAGACTTGATCCACAGGGAAAGCATATTCACAAACGTGTTTTTGGGAACACCTGACTTCACATAATAAGGAGACGGGTTTTCTCCCTTGCTATAGGTGCAACCTCTAACACGGAATGAATACAAGTTACTTCCACTTCAGTTTTTAGGTTTTTTTAGTTAACAAACTCTCCTTTCAGAGCAGTACGTGAAAAGAAGTGGCATCTCCATCCAGTAAGGTTTTCCAGTTCACTTGGATCAGATCTTAATAAAAAACATTTTTAATTTTTCTTTTCTGAAATGCATGAAAAATATCACTTAACACACCTAGGTAACCAATTGTCATGTCAGTATTATTTTAAAAAAACACCCCACCAAACACAAAGCGAAGTACGTGTTCATCCAGTTGGCCTGCTGGTTGTAAAGCACGCGTGGCTGCAGGCTACCCTCCAAGCAAAGCTATAGGTGAAACTGAAGATAGCGCAAGGAGACAAGCATCTAAACCACACAGTTTCAGGCCCCCTGCTGGCATCCTTTCATCCATTACACAGTGGACACAAACCATCATCAAATTCCTTTTCATTCCATTGTGTGACATTAACAGAGGAAGAACCTACAGATTTAAATGTTGTCAGGGTTCTCTTCAAGCCCAGAGATCCCTCACGGGGGATATCGCTGCCATGGACTGATATTTATGCAAAATAAACATAATTAATTCAGTTCAAATCTGTGTCTTTACAGGAAGACGTAAGTAGGAACACAAAGAATTCCTAAGTACATCTCACCATTTCTAAGACGGTCAATTATGCAAATAAATGCAATATGTGGCATTTCTGAACATCACACAAAGGTTTTTTTGCAAAAAAACCCAAACAAACAAAAAAATCCCCAAACCACACCCAAAAACACATTAAAAAATTGAAAATTTTAACGTAAGTTTCCAACCGATGCAGACATTTTTTAACTTTGTAAATACAAGAGCATCACCTGTACCCTTAGTTATACAGGTATGCTTAAGATGCGGTAAATAAAAACACAGACGCGGTTCTTTTTATGCAAGAGGGCACTGAAATTTGACCCAAGTCCAAGTCCTGCCTACGTCAGATGTCTTTTCAGTGAGTGCTCTATCACGAAGACTTTCAATCCATGGTCACTAAACAATTCAAGGGATCACACTGATTTACTGGGCAGTATGTCACTGTCTGCATTATATACATCACCCGTGCCTCAAATATAGAGAAAAGAATTCTCACTCATTCTCTGTATGTGGTGACATACTCTCATCTTTTATGCTTGTTGATAGAGCAAAGCTGCTGTTATCCCATAATCAGTTCAACCGCCTCAGCATTTTCAGAAAAGCACTTAGCAGTAACTTCAAGAATAGCCTTGGACCCACAGTTCCCAAGTTCAAACCCTTCATCTGCTTCACAACAGACTGAGCAAGATGTCACGAAAGCACGTAACACGATCTCCTTCGAAAAACTAGCATGATGTAAAGAGTTGCCTTATCTCCTCATCACCTGCAGCTGACAGGTAATAGCTGATTTCAGGACGTTGTTTTCCAAAACCGAGTGCACTGGTGAGGGTTGGTGCATCTCCCCGCACAAAAGCCTGGCACATGGTGTTCTTGTAAACCTGTGTCTGTTACTCTCTCAGCCTCAACAAAACACAGCGGGTACCTAGAACCACCAGTCAGTCTGTTAAAACTGGTCTGTCAGACGAAGGTTGGCTTTGCAGAGTCAGAGTTGTTAATCTAACATGCAGGTTTCCTCCCAGATGAAGCTATATGCTACAAGGTACACGTGCCTAAGCCTACCTCCTCACAAGCAGGTCCGTGAAAGTTCCTCATGTGTTTAAGTTACTGAAACAAAATAATGCTGACAGTCATCTTTGCCTTCATAAACACTGAAAATTTTCCACCAACCTTGTACCACAGCACACTACCACAACCAGCCTCTTCTCCTTCACCAGTGTGTTTTATCGTGACTTTTCAGAGAAACAAAGAAAAAAAACCCTCTGTCATCAAAAGCAGCATATTACAGGTGAGCAAACTTTTAATCAGTTGACACTTACCAGCCATTTGTATACCCCAGAATTTATTTGTCTTCTCAGATTTCACTTGCGCATCTCTGAAGAAGTATTTATTTGAAAGGTAGTCTAAAAGATTTGCGCATGGTCACAAGAAAATTAATGGCAGTCAAGGACAAAGTGTAAATCCAAAGAACCCTTGCTCTAGTAATTAAAAATATGCAAGTGACTACAGAATTTGCCATGTTGCACTGCCAAAGCTCTTTCATAAATTAAACATGAGGCAGGAAAAAAAGGTTTACAAAGTAAATAGTAGCAATGAGGCTGTAAGAAGGTTCCGACTATTTGAGAACAGTATGAAATTACAAACATTAGGGAAAAAAACAAAGGACGACTTCATCTAAAAGCACCACTGCTATAAATGTGGTGTTTTGAAAAAACAAAGGTTCAGCATCGCATTGATTAGAAATGCAAAGATAAGCACTCCAAACAGCCGAGAGTACTGTCATCTCATTGTCTGGCTCTACTACCAGCTGCACTGAAGAGGAAACATTTTACGTATATAAAAGTACACTTCTAAAACACACCTTTCAGGCCAAAACAGACCTTAGGGCCAGCTGATACTGCTACGTTTTGAATAAAGCAAAGCAGAACACCTAAGTATTGTCCGTTCAATTAAATCTGTATCACAAAATCAAAACAGATAAAGGATGTGTAGCCTTTTATTTCTTTATATCTACATACGGGATTTCAGACCACTTCTTTCAGGTTATCCAAACGGGAAGTTTTCCTACTGTACATATTATATAAAGTGACAGAGGCAAACACCACTCCCCTACCTAAAATCATCTGCTTCTCACAGACACGGCGCGCCAATTCACAGCCACTTCCACACAAACATAGCCACAGGTAAACGCAATTGCTTGAATTCAACTCCACTGAGTAACGTACATGCAAACAGAACCTTCTGCACCAAAACTAGCTTTAAAACCAACCAACCCAAAAACCCAGGCCCCCAAACCCAATCCTCCTCCAAACCCCACAATACATTATTACATGGCTTCATATCACGCCCAAAGATGTACTTCTGATAAATTTACCTTGCTGCATAGATTTAAAGACAAAAGAAAGAAAAAGCTGAAACGCAGTATTCGACATGTCTGATTCCTAGTGGCATGAATTCACCACAGCCTGAATTTGTTATTAGTGGTTAACTGTCAGTAGGAGAAATGTTGAACTTCCCTGAACATTTCATTACACTGCCCATTTGGAAAGTATTAAGTGCCGGAACTATGTCTGTGTTAACTTCATATAAAAACCCACCACTTTTACAACCATGTTTCAATTTAATTATTGTACACGGGTTAAGAAAAACATATCACAAGTTAAACTAAACACTGGATTTAACAAAAACAATACTCAGAATGGTACAGCACGTGTTCATTTTATCCAAGAGATAATAGTACAACTGTTCATCTTAGGACAATTTAGCCACGCTAGAGACAGAAGTTCTGTTAAAATGCAAGTGTGGTCTACTAAGCCACTTGTTTTAGCACTACAGAATATTTGAAGTCAGAGTTCTACGGCCAAGGCTTAAAAAAATCATTTAAGATTCAAACCCCAAGGTGTCTTACAGTCAAAATGACAGTATTAAAAAAAAAAAACCCACAACAAAATAACCCCAAACCAATCAATTAAAAGGCTGTTGTATATAGTCTTATCCTCTTCATAGCACTCTCTATTCATATAACTGCTCAGATCATTGGTAATAGGGTCTGTATCTGGCTTGGTCAGGGTGGTGTGGTCCAGGAAGCGGGGCCTGGGCAGGAGGCCCTTGCATCCTTGGAGGTGGAGGTGGCCCCCTTGGAGCAGGCCATATCCCTGGACTCATTCCCCCAGGCTGTGTGAAAGGGGGACTAAGAGTTCCTTGATCTTCACTGAACTGTGGCAAAGAGTTAGGATTATAGTGATGGGGAGGGGGTGCATTTACATTTACTGGGGGGCCTCCATGCTGAGGAGGGGGAGGTCCTGGAGGAGGATGATTCATATATGGTGGCATCTGGGCAATTATATGTCCAGGTGGTGGGGTTATTGGAGGAGGAGCAGAGGTCATTGGTGGTGGAGGAGCTTGGCTATATACCATGTGAGGAGTACCTGCTGCCTGGGGAGGATGCTGCAGTGGATGGCTTATTGGTGGAGGTGGTGGTGGGGGTGGTGCATAATGTTGCTGTGGAGGCATAATATGATGAGGGTGCGATACCACTGGTTGACCCTGGTATTCAGGATGATGATGAGCAGGTGCAGGGGCTGGTGGAGGTGGTTCTCGAGCACCTGAATTCGAATCATCCTGAATAGGGACCGTTATTAAGTTGCTGTGTTTTCTCGTTGAAATGCGGAAGGTGTCCTGACTGACTGGGCGAGGTGGCGGTGGAGCCATTGATATCTCTGCGGGAGGTGCACGAATGTCTTCATGTGGCTGGTTATAATGCTCATGTGGCACGTGCTGTAAAGGAGGCGGTGGCATCATGATGTGCTGCTTCGGCGGAATGTGGCTTATATGATGTTTCTCAGGTGGCATTATGAAACGCTCAGGAATTTCGGCAGGTGGCGGGGCAATAGGAGGATGTACAGGTTCGATCGGAGGACGAGTAACAGGCTTTCCAGCTCTCATATGACGGTGGTTGATGTGAGCTTGTAAGTCCCTCTGTGACAAGTAAGTTCTCTTGCACCCTTGAACAATGCTACACATGAAGAGAGACCCTCGTACACACTGCTCGATTCGCTGCACAGGTTCATTACAGCTAAATCAGGAGAGAATATTGGATTATCGTCATCACAGAGAGCTCAATCTGCATTTTTTTTTTCCTTAAAAGCCAACCGGGTTACTGTAATTGCTCAAATTAGAACTGACTACTTTTCCCCCCACTGTAGCTATGAAAGAAACACCTTTCATTTGATTTTTAAGTTTATTTACTTTTTAAGTCTCCAAACACACCTAGAATAAGAACATGAAAATTTCACGAGGTGGAAATTTATAAATAGCATCACTCTCACAAATTCCTTCTGTGCCTTAAGACTTACCAAGAATTACTCTCACTAAGTAAATAAATCTGCCGTTTACTTCTTTTCAAATTAGAGCAATAACAGGTTATCTATCCAAATACTTCAACAGTAAACACTGATCTCTTTCAATCCCACAATAAGGACATGAAAACCATAATCAAGCGGTGTAGTAGAGAGCACTCTACTGCCTCTGCTAAATGCACTGAGGAAGAACCACCTTAACACAGTAGCTGAAATAAGGTATTTAAGTACTTTCCTACACTTCCTTTAACAACAAATCTTGAGATAACTTACCCTGGACACATCTTGTCTCCCTTTTTCTCATGTAGTATAGCACAGTCGTAACAGAAAACATGCTTGCAAGGTATCTAAACACAAAAAAATGGCTCTATTAAGACATCACACATAAATATCTATGTCATTTTACAGAACACAGTTCCTCCCTCCAGCACACAATTTTTAATAGGAAAAGTAACTATGTTACCTATGAAGTGAACAAGGGTGGTGGTAGCAGTTCACAACATCACTGTAGAAGCTTTCTAAAACAGTTTGTCTTGAGTTTGGGATTTTTTGGGGTAGTTTTGTTTGGGTTTTTTAAGCATTGGCAGAAATGTATTAGCAAAAGTAAGTCTTGCAATAACACCAACACCGAACGTGCACCAAAAGTGCATACACGATCTAATTATACTTGTCTTGCTGGCAAGGAAGGGAAGTTTTAAAAGCATTAACTGTCATTAAGTCAGATCCTGAAGCCTGTTACATCACACTCAAACCTAAATTAATCTCAAGGATTTTGTTACACTAATTTTAAAAGTGAAGATAAAAGGTCATAAAAAGGCCTAAAAGTGACCTGTGTTTTCTAACTCCATTGCAAGTCATAAATCAAAAATAAGTTATCTCAAAGCTAAGTGGTACAAGGTCAAAACACACCGAACTTGGAAGGGTTTTGTAGTTGTTGATCGTGTTCTGATTTTCTGTTTAATGTTTTTAAGTTTACTTTACTAAATCGGGGGTAAAGCAAAATCAGTCCAACAGAACAAAACGACTTCAGCCATGAGGGCCCCCGGTTCCAACCCGATATTCTTCTGCTGTTTATTCAAAGGCCTGCTGAAATGACTAACCTCTGAAGGCCTCGTAGAGACATCGTTAAACCCAGTTTTACCTAAAGGGAAACCACGGCTGCATCATCCACTGATAATTTCACTCACCATGCGTCCATACATTTTGATGGGCAATCCACACTTATCACAGAAATGGACTGGTGTATCATCCTTTTCCCCCAGCAAGTTTATCTGATAGGACAGAGAAGGGGGTGGGAGAACAAAACGCAACATCACTAAAGCTTCTCATTTCAGTTAACACCAACACACCCATTATTTCTGAATTAGTTGAGAAGGAAGCAGGAGCACCACACACATGAGAAAGCAGAGGATGTATTTTCAGTCAGTCAAAAATAACAGAAGCACTCTTTTTTAAGACAGTATCTACCAAGACCACCTACAGTTTGGTGTCACTCACAAAGATTCACAGCTTCCCATCCACGACTTTACCTTATAGTCCCAAAAGATGGGTCCAGGGAATCTCCTTTGATTGCCAAACATTTCACCCCCTTTGCATTCGTATCGCTCCTCTTTGTTATAGTCAAATTCTTCTGTGGAGAGAAGAGAGAGAAGAAAGACACGAGCCAACCACAACATTTTCCTAACCGACACTGGCTGCTATTAAGAGCATGTGTCATTCTACACTGAAATCATCAAGAAATGTCACAGCACCTCCAGTCTGCTGGGCCCATTCTGCAGAAAGGTACAGTCAAACTAGCAAGCGCGTTTTGGGAACGTGCGCCATTTAGTCCCTACAGAGCAGCAATACCTGGAAATTTCAAACTTGTTTTGCACTTGGACAGAACTGTGGACTCTTAAGTCTCCAAGGCTGAATAAAGTCTTGAAACATGCTGCAGAACAACACACTTCCCTATGGCAGGGATAGTATTTATATTCATTTACCTTCATCACCAGCTTGTGTCTTTGAAGGCATCCTGTTCATATTTCTCGGAGTTCGAGGTGCAGGTTTGGTTTTATTTGTCTGTTTTGAGATAAGCTTTATAGGGATTCTCCTACGAACATCAAGACCACCCAATGTTCCTGAACTATTTGTTCCTTGCAAATCATTGTCTATGAAAGGAAAAAAAGTCTATGTAATTTTTCAGTTATCTAATAGTTTCTAAAGAGTCTAAATATTAACAAAAAATTTTAAAGAAAATAATTTTTAAAGCTTAAGACTCATACCATGAAGTGTAATCACTAGAAAATAAACATTTAAGTACAATTTCTTCCAGAAGTCAAGTCACAAAACTGTACAGGAAGCAACCAGGATTTTAGGAAATCTAGTTCTAAAAATAAGGCTATTTTTAAAAGTTAGCTAGACTCTCATTTCTTAACCATATAGCTCTTCTCACTTGACTGAAGAGTCAAGTCTTGGTACCACATTGACAACATAGCATTTCTTACAAGAACAGATAATTTTTGTAAATTGTTGTATTAGTTTTGTAATTTGTTTATTAAAGTTCAAAAGAAACTGATTTCCGTAATAATTCAGCATCTCGACACACTCCTTAGAAGTTTAGCATAAAGCATCACAAAAATATCAGTACTTTAAAAGTATGTAGTAGTATCCTAGCGAAACTGGAAATCATTGTTCCCCACTACATACAGAATTCTAACCAGACTGAAATCTGAGTACCAGGGCACAAGAAGCATGAAATAGCCTGACACTTGCATCAGTAGTTACATGGTCCAAGCGACGATCTAGAGGGGATACTGCAACAAGCAACATCACTGAAGGGGGTACAACTCCCTCTCCACTTCCAGCGAGTCTGCCTTAAACCACTGCACTGCATCTCATTCATACAAAAATAGTTGTGTCCTTCATGAATCTACCCAGCTCACGTTAATTTTAATTGAAAGTGCCACTGTGACAGACATTTCAAAGCAGGACATGCCCAGCCTCGAAGGGGCGTGCCACAAGCTGTTACAGTGCGAGCCCTGCCATTCCAGCTGATACGGCACCAGCACGAGGCCCTGGAATGATGGCTGCGCCCCCAAAGGATTACAGCACAGTAGCACCTGGACACTGAAGTTAGGGCCCCATTTGTGTCACTCCGCACAAGTCCCCACAAACCACCATATCTCAAAGACTACAGCCACCCCACACAACACAACAAGCAGGAGGAACAACAAAGAAAAGGAAAAAGGAGATTGCTCCAAGTTATTCATCAGCTGCCATGAAAACTAGAAGCGTGACAAAGTTTCAAGCTGGGATACCGGCCTGACCAGTCACTTTAACCTCAAAATCAAGAGCCCTCAATTTCCTCTGATGCATCAAATGTATTTATTCCTCTTAGCACTGTGGCTGACACGTGTCACTCTAAAAGGCAACGCACAAAAAGGCAAAACCAATAAAGCCTGTTTTCACTTCTGTTCATTTGTTGCTTTTGTTTAGGGTGTCCTGTCAGCTGAACAGATGACCCAGCAAACACACAGTTGCGACACCAGGCTTCCCCAGAGACCGCTGCACTGGAACATCAGAGAGAATAATGCTATAGCTATTTTCCACTTGTAGCGAAATTCTGTTTTCTCCCAGAATACACAAAACCACAACATCACAGACCAGAAAAAGTCTCTGCAGAACCTCAACCGTCTGCAAACAGGGATAGCTAAAACAATTTTAAAAAACCCAACCAAGCAGAACACTTATGTATTACCCAGTCAACTGAACTGCTCATGGGAAACAATTGAGTTCTGACACTTTTCTCTCATATACCTTTGCACACTAGGACTATTTACATGGGTCAGCTGCTCAACTAATCCAAACGAGCAAGTTTATTAGTCATTCGTGTTTCACAGGATAAATTCCAGTCTGTGTAAGCAGGACTAGCAGGATGAAGCCCAGAAAAAATATGAAAAATGTACCAATATTCTTAAGAGTACTTAGAGAAGCTCCAGTCAGAGGTGATACCTCCTCCTAAACTGTCACCTTCATCAACGTAAGTTTTATTTTTGCATTTTAGGTTTTTCAAAAATTCATAAACATAGCTCAAATACTATACCTTATAAACAGAAAAGCAATGTTGGCAAAGGGGAAGGAAAAAGAAAACAAAAAAACCCGCGACCACTCATGTATGTACTCATTAGACTATGCCAGCAGCTAAGCAACCAAGTATCAAAGCTACAAAACCAAATTTAAGCACACGAGAAAGTTTCCTCTCCTGAGCACAACTACTGAACCCGAAAATACATCATCGGCACCGATCC
>NW_010406546.1:12154-31211 GCF_000710305.1 Buceros rhinoceros silvestris | reverse complement strand
AATATATATATTAAGATATAATAGTATGCTTGCACAATACAGTGTATGACAAAATCTGGGCAGAGGACTCTGTTCCTTAGAAAGAAGCACAGAAACTAAGACTTCCAAGAATGACATTGGTAGCATGCACAAACATTCATGTCTATCCAATTAAGTGAATACATACAAAAAATCTTCTCAGAAAAGAAGACCAAAAATGTACAAATTATCTCTCCACAAGGAGAAGATGTAAAATATAAGTCAATAGCCAGAAAAAAAGGCCTTTTGGTCAATGGACAAAATAAATCATAATGGTGATGACCTACTATTCCTGAATCACAGTAAGCTGTTGATTAGGATTCTGTTTTTCCACTCATATTTTTATTTCCTCTCGGTTTGTATCAGTAGTCTGCATGAAAATGGCCACATCTTAGCTCTGGGAAATCTGTTACATAGCATTAAAAGTTTGGTACCTCCTTTGGCAGAGCCTCCAGCAAAACGTGGTGTGAAAGCTGTACCATCTTAGAAGGAGTTCACACTCGTAAAATTAAACTTTGCTTCCTTACCACATTAAGATCACGACTCCAACTGTCCTTAATTATGATGAGTTCCTCAGGTCATCTCTGCTGTCCAACACTCTGGGGACAGAGAAGGTTGACACCAGCCATTCCTCACCCTCTTTTTCTACATATTTTGCTTAAAAATGAGTGGCTATGCAACACACCTTTCATGGCACGGTAAGATATTTCAGAGGGCCATACAAGAAAACTTTTCTTTTTCTGCTTGTGTAGGCTTATAGTGTGAACTACAATGTAGTCCCAAAGATTCTGGAATAATTTTAAAGTGCCATGAAATATTCTTGACTCTCAGCTCTTCTGAAACAGGCCCTGAAACTCTTGGGGGATTTGTACAACGGGCAGGTGTGCTCTGTCCAGAATGTGTGATTTCAAGATAATGAATATTCATGCCTGGGCTTCCTTGCACTCTGCTGGAACGACAGAGAATTAAACTGGCAAGGTTTCAGAGGGCGTGATATTTGTACATATAGTGGTAATAGCAATTTAAAAAAAGAAAAAAATAAGCATAAGGTTTAAGGTGCTGATCTTTTGGTCACTCGCAACAAAGCCATCCCCTGGATTTATGGAATGGTTTCCTTCCTATGCTCAAAGAACTTGAATTTCATAACTGCTTTAAAGCCTGATACTGTTATATTTCAGGGTCTTTGATTAAAATTTATCAAAGTTGTTTCTGAAAAAAAATAACCAATGCATTTTCAAGGTTGGAGTGTATTTTGAACCTGTCAGCTTTGAAAGTCTATGGTTAAAACAATGCAACAGGAGAAAATCAATTTCCATCCCTTAGAATGATGCTTGAGAGACAGAGCAGAAACAAGCAAGCCTGCATAGAGGCTGATAAGCTTCCTAAATCCTGCAGAGTTTCTCATACATCACTATCTTTTTAAAAGGTTCATTTAAGCAAGTAATATAGGGTTATGAGCTTTCTTTTCCTCTCTAGATATATGGTCTGATGAGGTTAAACAGTAGCACAGTGCTTCATGTCTTTAGCCACACCAGCTTAATCCCCTCAACTCATAAACACACACAATTCATCCAATACTGTCTGATTTAAAAAAAATACATATATTCAGAAAGAATGATGGGAGTTCTGTTCTTGTTAACCTCACTTCATCTTCTCATTGACCCTTGTGCATTTTGTCTTTCTCCTTGACTCTTAAGTATTCTAGGTTGGAAACATTTTCTATGTTAATTTGTTCTGTATTGTACTTAGCTCACAGGGGCTTTGTTGCTAAATCTGGAATTGTATCTGTGTAAGACTGTACTTATATAGTCCTTGGTAAGAGTCACACAACATTGATGGCAGTATCACAAGGCAGGCTAGAAGCTAAACATCCTGCCTGTCCATCTGGCCCTTGGGATTGTATGTAAACCACTCTAACTAGTATTTTGGGAAGGGAAATGATGGGTACAGATAGTGCCTACAGTGTCCTCCAAGGCATATTTATCTGCTGCATGACCACATCCAGATTCTGTGCAGCCTCTAGCTAACAGATCTATCTTGTCATTAATGATGTTAGGAGATGAGAGATGCTGGAGTTTTCTTTGCAGGAGCCCAGTGCCCTGAGGACATCTGCAGGAAGAGCAACCAACATCTAAGTGACATGAATGCAGGCTGAATTCAGGAGGTTTTTAAAGAACTGAGTTTTGCTCTCAGTAGTTGCCTTGCCAAGAATAGTTGCTCCTAAGGGTGCATTGTAACGTGCAGCGTCAACATTGCTATGGGCCACAAATCAGATTTCTCTTGGATGCTGGATAACCACCACTGTCTAGGCCAATTCAAAAGAAGCTGTGGAATTGGCTCAAACCTGAACTGGTACATTTCTACAGAAGTGGATGATGACACTTTTTATCAGAAAGGAAATAAATGAATGTGGTTAAGTGAGTGCACTTAATATTATGTTTCTAGGGCACAAGATGCCAAAGAAATACTGGTTTTATTATATTATGTATGTTGAGATAGAAGAGAGTACTCATGGGTGCATGGTGCTTCCTACTTCTCTGTACTTACATTGCTGAAGTGGCCTCCTCCTGGCATCTCAATCCCACTTCCCTCCTTCCTGAAGACCTCTTACTATGCAGTCAGAAGAGTTGTCAGAGATTTCGGTCATATGATAGAAGTAAATGGCATCACATGGCACAGAATTTCTGGATACAATCATGCAGTATCTCCAGAAAAGATTCCCTGTTTAATCATAGCAAAAGGTGGAAGTGAAGCAAAGGCTATTTTCTTATGAGCTGCAGGAAACTCCAAATTCTCATGCTCATGACATTATTTTGTTGTAAGTAGAGCAGTGTCTAAACTAATGGCCACATAAAAAACCAGTAGTAACTAGAAGTTTCCACTGCAGGCACTTACTGGTATCTTCTGAAAGTCACATATAAAACTGAATTTGAATCTTCTTCCAAGTTCAGTACCAGTTTATTGTAATTTATCATGGTTTATTAGCAACTAACTGATCTTTCTGCTACTTTGTATGCTTTAGAATTGGGCTTTACCTAGCCAAGAATAGGATGTATTAACTGCTTTATTCTGTGAGCACAATGTAGTTTTTCAATACTTTTCCAACTCTCCTACTGGCTGTTTTTCTATACCTGGTCTGTACAGAAAGGACAAGACATGGTAATGAAATACTGCCTTGGTATTTTTTATGGTGAGCTAATATTTAAACTCATGTCAATAATTTTTCCGTATATGAAAGAGAAACACTAAGATGAACCGTTGTTTCTCAAACATTTGAAAATTATCTTATAGCTCATCTCATGGAAGATCGATATCATCTGTAAAACAAAATGACTCATTCTTGACTTAGGAGTGTGGCAGCATGAAGTTTATACGTAGAATAAGGCCATGGGATGAGTATTACTGGCCCGGGCTCCATACAATTATAGTCCAAACCTCTGGCAAAATTACTTGTACAGGCTCCAGAAAAATGTGCAAATATTTTCCATTTCAGCTGGCAAAGCTATCAACCTATGACAATGAGTGTGAAATCTTACAAACTGCCATCCTGAAAAGTCATTGCCTAATGCCACGTTCTCTTTTGATGCAGAAAAAATGATCCTTTTGATCCACTATGTAAACATCATTACTGTAGACTGCTTATTTTGAGTAGTTTATTCATTGTCAGAAAAGAGATTTAAGGGGATGCTCATGACCCTTTAGATGATGTCAAAACTCTAAACAGATCTAGGTTGCTAAAATCATTTTATCTTTGAATGCCTGCATCAGAAGAGTCCTCACAGGCTATGTCCATCCCAGTCCATTGTACCAGATTTTTGATGTACCTTTGCGCTGACACAAGTGGGAGAGAAGAGCAGTCCTAGGGAGGACCTGAGCCACAAAAGCTTCTGCCTTCTGCTGTCACCTGCATGCATTCGGTACTGTATAACAGGACCCAAAACATGCCACTTTCCCATCACTTCACTGAGCAGGCCAGAAAAGAGGCCACATTTCACCTTAACTAACTACATTTACAAGATCCATAAGTGTTCTGGAAACAGAGTCCCTATAAAATTATCAGTTCTGGGGTGCAAAGTGGTTTGCCTTTGGGTAAAAGGTAAATGACCATGCATGAACATCAAGTTTTTTTGATGCTATCAGTCACAAGATGCTACAGACTTGAAAAAAGCAAGCTGGCAGGAAAAGACAGGAGGCATATGGAGCTTAGTGTCTCTGGGTCATGCATAAACCCCAGGGATTAGTGAGACAGAACTAAACCTTCTTCCTAAAAACATTGGTGTATATATATCTATATTTCTATCTGAAAACGTGTGAAGACATACTACTATTCTGTGTTTCAAAGGGGAGTGTTAAATTTAGGTAAATAATAGTAATACATATGAAGACAATAGAAGGATGTTGTATTTCATACATAAAGTTTCTATTATTATGTTGTTAGAAATCTGAGGAAATATTTTTCAATACTGTAATTTTTCAAGATGAGCCCTTTCAAGCCACCACTAAGTGAAATTACTCGCAGAGACATGTAGCTTGTTTTTAAAAATAGAATACAACACTTTTAGATTCAGATTTTCCCTGAGAACAAACTCTCCTTCATATATGATGAGTGACAACTCTGTAAAATTACACTGTAAATTTACTTAGACTATTACAAAGATCTGTGAATATGATCAAACAGGGATTTGTCTACTCCATAGAAAAATGTTTGCAATTTACAAAGCTAAAAGTAATTAATGAAAAAGAAAAAAGCAGTAAAATGACTTATCTAAAATACATAGAAAAATTTAAAATATTCTAAAAAAAACCCTGCATGCAGAAGAGCTGAAAGAAACCAGGACTGCTTACCAAATTGTAGGAAAGTACACAGACATTGAATTATCAGCTGTAAAATCCTATCCTGATAATCCTGAGAATGATTCTATAGTACTGAAGGTTTTTTTAGATCCTGACCTCTATAGCTATGACTGAATGCAACAGGATTCAGAATCACTTAGTTATTCTGAAAAATATTTCAATTTTTTTTTCTTTAATTCAACAGCAACAGAAGAAAATTGCATTTGGTTTATTATTATCAACATTATTTGGTAGGAGTTTCTTGAAAAGTCATGAACTCACTTATGCTACATAATGTCATGAAGCAATTAGTCTTAAAATTCGTTTCACAGTATCTTTAATTTTGTTTTAATGTGAAACTGAACAGATTTTTTCTATATGTGAAACCTACCTACAGGATAAGGCACAGAAAAATAAACCTTTGGAAATCAGAATACAATATATCAAAAATGAGTGACACACACGAGATGCCTGAGTCTTATATGATACTTTTATCTGAAGCAGGCAAGTCTTTCCTAGATGACAGCTTCTTCTGAACCGCCTGATTGAGCTGTTGGCCCAGAGCTTGCAGACGTAGGCCTAGCTGTCATTCAGACAGCATTTCATCCCCACTGAGATGCTCCACAGCTTCTCAAACTTTCAGCTCCTTCTGTGTTCCACTGTGTTCCACGTGTGAGACTGGCAGGTGAAAGGGATTCTGATTCCACGGAGATGGTAAGTCACCCAGAATCACCTACTCTCTATGCACCCTCCTCTTGAGCCCTTATCACAAAGGGCCCCTGAATCAGTGTCATAGCTAACACACTAAGAAAAACTGTATTTGCAAAAGTCACCATGATGTTGTCTCAAGAGAGTTAATAATAGGCTACAGTTCTAGACAGATTTCCTGCTGGTGGTGCCCACAGATTGACATTTTTTGCACCTCCTGTAAATGCTCACTCCTGGGACTTGTACACATTTCTGTGAAGGTTCAGCACAGGTCGCTGCATCTCTTTGACACTGCGCTCTTTTTGAGAATTTAAAGTATGGCCTTACCGAGTTGGTAGTGTCAGAAGGTACTGATGGGAAGGTGATGATACAGGAATGCTTCCTGTTCTCATGATGCGCAAATCCATCAGCTCTTGGCAGGCCTGCTTGCAGACTGCTAGCAGTGCACTCACTGCCTTTGCTATGATCTTTTCTGGAAATCCTGCAGATACCCACAGGGCTTGGGCTGCTGGCTGCTGCCACATGCTACTCCTTTGTATAGCTGTTGGATGACGGGGTGAAGAAATGTCCAGCTGTATTTAGCAGCGTCAGGTCTTACATGCCTTTGGTTTAGGTCCACTAGCTGCTTAGCCTGGTGTCCCCTTGGTTTCCTCCACATGTCACATTATGGTCCAACCCTTTCTTCTGTTTTTTTGGCTGTTTTTTCTCAATAAATGTGTTCCAGCACAGGGCTTTGTAGAAAACTATTTTACCTAGAATGTTGTATTTAAGTACTTCCAAATATTTTGAGGAATAAAAAGATGTCACTTAAGGAAATGGAAAATAGTATTTAATGGAAAATTTCATCACAGCAAAGAGAATGAAAAATTTTGGCTATTGCTAACAAATGCATTTATAGTTAATTATTCATCAAAGCAATGCACCTGAGGTAAGCAGATGAACAAACTGAGCTTACCTAGCATTATAATTTTGGAAACACCGAATACTACTTCAGAAGTACATAAATAACACTTCACGCTACCCAGATATTTTAGTATCTTGCCATTTTTTTGACTGATATAACACTGCTGCATTATCAATCATGAGGTTTGAGCAAGTTCTACATCAAATTCAAGTAGCCATCATAAGGCAAATTAGTGTGAGTATATTACAAGTACTATAGATGATCTACTACTATAAGTACTAAGATGATCTTTTAACAGCAGTAGGTTTCCCAGATAGTCCAAACTGACCGTACAGTACATATACATTGGTAAATGATCTGCTGCATAGTTTTAGGTTAAATTACAAATCCCTGGAAACAGTCTGTCAGACCCTCACCCTGCAACACACTTGCCCAGATGCCATCTTGGACTCTGGGAAATTTTCCCAAAAGAGATTTCTCCTAAAGAGGCTAAAAAATTTTACTGAATTCCTTCTTGCAAAAAACCTTCATCAGAAAATTCCTGTTCATTTCTACTTACAGTAAGTATAAATAACAATTCAGAATTCAAAACCAAAAGGAAATTAGAGAATAGTATCATAAGAGAAATACAAATTCTTCTTCATATTTTTCTTGGGAAACCTATTTTCATTGGAGATAAGACAGAACTATTCTGGCATACTGAAGTTTTAAAGTCCCATTTAATATAGTCATATGTATATATGCGTGTATATACATAAATTTGAAAACTTTTTAACTTCTTTTCTTTGAGGTTTGCTTCAAATTGTCCTTTTCATCTGTTGCATAAAGACTTCAATTTTAAAGAAGGCACTGTATTGAAAACCACTTTTTTTTTTCTATTTTATGGTCCTGTCTGATCAACTTAATCTCCTTCTATGACAAGGTGTCCCACTTATTGGATGAGGGAAGAGCTGTGAATGTTGTCTGCCTAGACTTTAGTAAAGCCTTTGACACTTTCCCACACCTTTCTCTTGATCAGGCCCAGTCAGGGTTTATGCAGGGCAGTTCCTGTTTGACCAACTTGATCTCCTTCTATGACAAAGTGACCCACTTAGTGGATGAGGGAAGTAGATGTTGTCTATTTGGACTTTAGTAAGGACTTTGACACCGTTTCAGCATTCTCCTGCAGAAACTGGCTGCCTATTGCTTGGATTAGTGTACTCTTCACTGGATAAAAAACTGGTTGGGTGGCCTGGCCCAGAGAGCGGTGGTGAATGGAGTCAAATCCAGTTGGTGGCCGGTCACCACTGGTGTTCCCCAGGGCTCAGTATTGGGGCCTGTTCACTTTAACATCTTTATCCATGATCTGGATGAGGGAATCAAGTGCACCCTCAGTAAGTTTGCAGATGACACCAAGTTGGGTGGGTGTGTCAACCTGCTTGAAGGTCAGGAGGCTCTACAGAGGGATCTGGACAGGCTGCATCCAGGGGCCAAGGCCAGTGGTATGAGGTTCAACAAAGCCAAATGCTGGGTCCTGCACTTGGGTCACAACAACCCCCTGCAGTGTTACAGGCTTGGGGAAGAGTGGCCGGAAAGGTGCAGAGGGTAAAAGGAACTGGGTGTGTTAGTTGACAGCTGACTGAATATGAGCCAAGAGTGTGCTCAGGTGGCCGAATGTCATCTTGGCTTGTATCAGAAGTGGCCAGCAGGAGGAGAGAACTGATTGTCCCCCTGTACTCGGCACTGGTGAGGCCACACCTTGAATACTGTGTTCAGTTTGGGGCCCCTCACTTCAGGAAGGGCATTGAAGTGCTGGAGAATGTCCAGAGAAGGGCAACAAAGCTGGTGAAGGGTTTAGAGAGAATGTCTTATGAGGAGCATCTGAGGGAACTGGGGTTGTTTAGTCTGCAGAAAAAGAAGCTGAGGGGATACCTCATTACCCTACAATTACCTGAAAGGAGGTTACAGCGAGGTTGGGGTTTGTCTCTTCTCCCAAGTTGCAAGCAATAGGACAAGAGGAAATGGCCTCAAGTTGCACCAGGTAGGATACAGGTCAGATATTAGGAAAAACTTCTTTACAGAGGGGCTTGTGAAGCAGTGGAACGGGCTGCCCAGAGGAGTGGTGGATTCCCCATCCCTGAAGTGTTTAAAAGATGTGTAGATGTGTTTCTGAGGGACATGTTTTTGGGACCCTGGTAGTGCTGGGTGAACAGTTGACCTTGCTGCTCTTAAATATCCCTTCCAATCAGATGTGATTTAGAGGTTCCATATAGCTATGTATGTGTCCCTGAGACTGAAGGCAGTAGCTGGAGATCACAAGCAATTTTGAAGTCAAAATATTTTAAGTGCAAGAATATGGCAATTCCTTCCTCATTTTGCATTTTTATGCAAATAGGCATTCTAGGCTATAAAATAAACTACATATCAATCAACTATTATCAGAATATCTCAGCTCTGGGATTTTGTTCTGTGTCCTATTATGAAGGTTAAATACTGTTAGTATAAAATTTAGACATCATGGTTTTTCTTTCAAGCCCAACTCATCAAACATTTCTAGATATAGTATTGTCTCAAGCTACTGAGACAGATGATAGTTTGTCCCTATGGTGACATGATAGTATTTAGGTGTGTCAGCCTCTAAGCTGAAGAGGAATAAAAACAACAGTTTAGAATGGCAGAGAATAAGAGAAACTACCAAGAAACAAGCTATTGTACTTAAGAACTAATTTCGCCAGGACAGAAGAAAGCAGTAACAAAATACCATCTTCCAGGTAGATTAAAATCACCAGAGGAATGTGGACAGAAAAAACCCAGATGACAAAAAAAGCTGTTTTTACCATTCTGTGCTTCAAAATAAACAACTCATTTTATGATAAATTTCTTTAATATTTCTGTTTGCTTCACAACATGCAGCTGTTTAATGAGTGATAACTTCCATAATGTTCCTTACAGCAATATAGTCATCAGCCTGCAACAAAATGCTATGGAGAAGAAAAATATAGTCACAGGAAGATGAAAAACACATATTTTGCAAAGGGAGAATATTAAAAAAAAGGTCAACAAGGATATTTTCATATAGAAGAGAGCAGTGTGTGTATCACACTATCCTTTTTCTTTAATTTTTTTAAAATTACCTCATCTAAATTAGGATTAAACCACAGGCTAAAAATCAAATACACAAACAGGTTTCCAGAAATCTATGTGTGCTTAAAATGATCTTAGAAACTGTATGAACTACTGTGATTATTATTTTCGTGAAATCCATTAGCAAAAAAATGCAAAGTCAGGTCCTCAGATACGTAGCCTGGCATATTTCCATTGACATTCTGTGAACAAACTGAACAATGACCTGCAATGAATCCTCAGGAGATGGGCTGTTGAGTGTGCTTTCATAGTAAATTGCATAATTATTTCATTTCTACCCATCAAATCCATATATACTTAAGTGCATTGTAGTGTTATGAAAGTGCACGTGCCTGTTGCAGCTATTTGGAAGGAATTCAGATATCCAAGCAAAATGCACCTTCCCTTTGTGTAAATTTTCTCTTTTTGCTTGTAGCAGATAAAAGCATATCTCCAATAAATGTGAATGTGAATGAATAATTGAATTTTCTTCCTTTTATTGTGCTCATTCTTCCAGAAATTCTTTTTTTTTTTCTCTTTCTTGAGATAAAAAACTACATTCAAACACATATGCTGTTAAAATAAAAGACAACTTGGGCAGTAGGGGCAAATGTGCATGAGTGGATAGATTTTAATTCACAGATAATACGTGTCAAAAAAGCAGATATGGTGGATATTGTTGCTTCTTTTTTCTTTTCCCAAGATAGCATTTATTAATCTTAAATATTCTGATCTGCCAGAGAATGGCTTTTTAAAACACTTGATTTATGCAACTACATGTCTATATTTTACTGTAATTAACCAATACAATTAGATTTCAAGCTTTTCTCATAAATTTGTAAGCAATATTTAATTGTTTGAACAACGCAAAATTTTATTTCAAAAGAAAACATACGAACAGGGGTTAAGAATTTTTATTGACAAGAGTCCAGGCTTTTCACTTTTCTGTATTGTTTACCTGTGATTTTTAATCTCTAATAACAAAGATGCAACTCTACGATGGAGACCAAATATCTTTGTAATCAATCTGCTTTCCTCAAGAATTTAGACTTCATCCATTTTACTCACTGAAAAGTGAAACCGAGAAGTGAAGATGGTGCAGTCTGGATCAAAGAAATAATGGGGAAAAGATTATTCTCTCTTTCCTAAGGTATCCCTTGAAGTGTGCATGCTCACTGTAAAGCAAGATAAATCAGAAAAAAAAAAAAGAGAGGAAGTAAAAAACTAGCCTCAGGCAGCTTTATGATTTATATTGGTTTTATACATGGGTCTGTTTTGTTCTGCTGAATGAGAGATAAAAAGAGTACAAAACACTTGGCATTTCAGTTGGTTGTTCTTTGTGTGATTATACCCCACCACCATTCCTCATAAGAAATATTGAAAGCTAATCTGAAGAGAAAATTGAACAGAATTATCCTAAAGAGTGCTCAATGCTACTTTTTGTATAAGCAATTCTGGCTCAAAGACGAGGATGAAACCGTTCTTGTTGTACCTAGAGATGTCATATCTTCTTTGATCCTTGTTGTGCCAGTGCTCAAAAATCACATGGAAAATTTAGAACTGACAGCTACACAGTTTAACATACAGACTTTATTTGACTAGTGGGATTTGAATATATGAAACTGGACCTTTTTCTCTGAGGGTGAATGATCTTATGAGAGAAACAGTAGAACTTTTAAAACATAGAAACCAGGTTGCTGTCATATTGTCTCAATCCTTGTATTTAGGATGTTAAGAAAAATATCAGCTTAGTAAAGCTCATAATAAAATCCAGGCAGCAGGGATGGACAACACAAATGATGGGGTCACAAGCTCTATACTTGAGTGGGTTCACAGTTCTTCCTGTAGCTACCCTTGTTTCCTTAGTACAGCAGATAAAAAAGCTGGAAAGAGATTGCTAACCTTATCTAAAGGTAAGGTTGTCTGAAGACCTTAGCTTGCTTGTGCACATCGCTAAGGTTTTTTCAAGCTAAAATTATCAAGTTGCAAGTATCAAGCTAAAATTTAACTGATTTTCTTACTACCGAATGAGGCATTTTGCCACAGCATCTTTCATTCAGTTCCTTCAAAAGGGGGTGTCTTGGCAAACCTCTGTAAAAGGTATGATGTGAGAGTACGCGCTATCTTCAGGGAAAAGCTGTGAGAGTATAACAACTGGCATAACTGCTTCTGTTTGGGTACCAATGGAAGCTACTATTAATTCTACTTCTGACTAGATAAAAAGACACAGGAAGTCTTTTCCCTTCATGTTTTCCGGCTGCTGGATTTCTCACTCTTGAGAGTTGGCAGTCCTGCAGGGTTGGATCCAATAAGAACTTTTGCCTATGAGCCTATTTTCCAGACACTGAGAACTGTTTGGAGGGAAAAAGACATAATCCAAGCCAGCAGCATCCTGAAGAGGAGTTGAGTTTATCAAATTAATCCCAAGTAAAGTAAGTTTCAAGCAGGAAATCTAAGCTCCAATATCCTTGTGGTTACTATCACTCAAAACATAAAGATACACAGGTACTACTGAAACTCAGAATAACAGAATGAAGGGAAAAAAACATCTCTCTATATCACCACTTAACTTACCACACAACCAGTCAGGTCACCTTAGAAATTCAGACAGATAGGAGATGAGCAACAAACTCCTCTGTGGTAAAACTGAGACACAAAATTACGCACAGAAAGGAGACAACCAGTCTGTAATGCTACATGCAGTCTACTTGTCCTCGCAGTAATACCAGTCGGTTCCTGCCAAATAAGTTTTTAGGACTTGTACAAGGGTCAATCCAACCCCAAAGCTAATTCAGCTCCACTTGTTGTTGAGCATACGTGTCTGTGATCAGCAGGGTTAAGTGACATAAAATAAGACAAGAAGAGACAGAAGGAAGGATTGCTGACAGGCTGAGATTTTTTTTTATATGAGGTGTTCTTGAAGAAAAGCAGTAAGAACTTTCTAAAGCTAATCAAAAGCATTATTTATCTATCTGTCTATCATGAGGAACAGCGCAGAACAGAACAGAACAGAGTGGAGTAGAACAGAAATGGTTGGCCAGTTCTTCTCCTGCACTAAGAACCTCAAAAAGAGCTACACCAGCTTGCTACTTCTCTGATGGTTGAGGGCTGAAAACTCTTAGAGAAACAGAAAGCATTGCATGCTGTCTTTGAGCTGTAATGAGGAAGGATAAGAGTCAAGAAATACTGAAAAAAAAGATTTGGTTGCTAACTAGCTTAGAAAAGAAAATAATAAATCTTTATAGTGGTTTGGGCTGATGAAGAGAAAATAAAGGTAGAATATATATCCTCAGATGATTTTTATCGATCTATCCATCCAACCATCCATTCATTCATTTGTGTATATATATACACACATATACATATATATATATACACACACACAGAGAGATATATATACCTGCTGTGTCCTCAATTGGAAGAACAAGCTGTTGAGAGGCTGTTCTGTTTGAGAAAGAGCTGTTCAGGTATTAATTTTATTTTAAATTCCTGTAATGTCCCAAATTTGAAGTAAAAATCTCTTATCCTTTTTCTACAGACATGAGAGGATTGCAGTGTTATGACAGCTAACATACACACAGCTCAGATTTCTTAAATAAAAAAAGAAAAAGATTCTTCAGTGTTTTCGTCTGTATGGAAGGACTGAAAAGTGAGCATGTCAGGCTTCTGTTCCTGTGAGATGATCTGTAACGCTATTTTAAGCTATACCAAGAGGTTTTTATCATGTGGATGTCTCAAATGTTTGCGCTACCAGGTCACAATGACTTTCACCTACCTGGCTTGTAGTGACTCCACGTGATATACTCAGGTGTCTCCCAGTTTGCTGACATATGCCTGTGATGGCTTTTTTTGTGATGATATCTCTAAATTGAAATATCAGCCAGACATATTTGTAGAGCAGCCAGTTTTATGGAGGATGAAACTGAGGCAATTAACATCTTTATATGACCATATGCTAACAAACTAATAAATGTTTAAATTGGCCTTGATTAAAAGATCAGAGTAGCACCAACATCTGAATATGATGTTACTACTCAGGGAAGTATTAAAAAGAAAAAATTAGGGATACTGCTGAAATAGTGGATGAACCTAGCTTTGAAAGGCCCACAAGGCACACAATGAGGAGCAGACAGATATCCTGGTCTGATCTGCTTGTGACTTCTGTAGTTGGTGCTGAGATGCTTGACACACTGGAAATGCTCCTGAAGCCCCACAGTAAGTTCATTCAGAGGCTGAATATCACTGCTGTGTGTACAGGATACTTGCACAATTTGGTGGTTAGCAGCCACACTGTCTGCGCAGGCGTGAGCTGCACTTGTGTGAGCAACAAAGTAACACCTCTTAGTTTCGGTTAACGTTATAGAGCAGCTCTCAATCCCTTCCTACTGCCCTTTTTGCTTCCACAGACAACGCTTCAAAAAATTTCTACCTTTTGGATTATTCCTACCCACCTCTCTGCCTCATCAGTTTGTTCTGAGAAATCGAGGAGCAGACCTCTTTATTAAGCTCTTTTCTTTCCATGTAGCTCCTGGCTAATCACAGGACAGTGGGACTAAACACTGCCACTTGAATGCTGACCTCTCCACGAAATCGCTCTATCTGTACTGGAACCACTGTCGCTAACCCTGATTTGAAACACCATATTGAAGGTACTTATTTACTGTCTTGCTGTCTTGCTCCTGTTTTGCTTTTGCATCCAAGATGGATGTTATTAATATCAACTGTAGCCATTTTGCACCCAGTTCTTATCTGAGATTTTGCTGAAAAAATCTGCTGTATGAAGGGCTGTGTTTGCCAGGGTCTGTATTCTACAGCAGGAGTTGGTGTAAACCAGTTCATGCATTGATGTAAATCCAGTTCCTCTATGCTGATGATCCTAAAACCAGGTCTCATTCCCTGGGATGCATGAATAAAACAGTATATATCCTCTGTCTTGAATGCACCTCTAACACAAAAAATATCAGGATACAGATAAAAAGTTAATTAAAGACAAGACAGTTGTGCTGGGATCCATAAACAGCGAAATTTTGTAATGGTTACAGATGTAGCAGAATGCAACGGATTATCGAGGCCATGCATGCTGAACTGGAGAATCATGCTTGAGTGTGATGTGAGTAGCTGTCACGAGCGAGACAGACTAAACAATGACCTGCAGTGGAACCAAACACTCAGGTTTATTTAAGAAAGAAAAGGATCAGAGATTTTAGTCTGCTGTCTTATTTTACACCATCATTTGCTTCCGTCACAGTGTCAGGTTCACTACTTCCTGACTTCCCATCAGGGAGATCACTGTTGATCTGGAAGGCTGAGCAGAAAGTCATTTTGGTTTCTGCTGAGCCACTGCTCACATTCCTCAGTCTTCAGTGTTACTGGGCCAAGGTCCCTGAGTATCATCCAGCATTTCTCTTCACACATCTCCCTGATGTCCAGCTTTCTGGAGACTTCCAGGATTTTCCCTGCAGAGAGGATTTTCTTTCTAGACTCTCTTCTTATTTTTAAATCCTCTTCTTCTTTCCATGAACATTTATTTTTGTCCTCTTTTCGGTGCCCAGGTTTCTCTGTTTTCCAAATCTAAATAGTCCGTATACAGAAGCACAATGGACAATGTCCTAACTGGTATTTCTGGCTTATGTCTCTTTATACATTGAAGGATTCAGGACTTTCTGTTTTAGTTGCAGAATTATCAAAATTTACAGCTAGCCTGCTTAAAAATTCAATTTCAGACAATCACCACCTTCCTTCACTTACCTGCCACCTGTCAAGGCTCACAGTTTAGGCTATTTTTTTACCTATGACACAAGATGCAGATGTCATGAGGTCTTTCATCCCAGTGAGAGCTCCAACAGCAGTCTCAACAGGTTCTTCTAGAGCTCTACATCCAATCCAGTCCTCCTGCTATTCATCGATGGAGCCCAGATGGCCTGCTCATCTTTTCAGATGTGTTGATTTCATGAGTGCAGTTTCGTCTGAGGTTGAGTCTAAACACAGATGTCCAGCATGAGTGATGTTTCAAGCAAAGGGGATCAATATGGGCATTTGATACAGGAAATGCAGTATGAAGACTCATTTGGCTGGCCTACTGTCAGACACCTATTTTAAGGTGAGCTAAATTGCCCTCTGCAAATCCACTCATTGCATTAATTTTTGAAACCGTCTCACTCATAGCTGCTGGTAGGTGACTTAAAGCTTTCTTATCTGTAGCACTATTGTTGGTCATGCATCCTTACTCATACCTCCAGACTCTCTTTAGGAGGTAATGATCACATACATTCATTGTCAGTTCTCAGTAATGGAAAATGAACTCTAATTCCTGCTCTAGTCCCAGCATTTGTGCGTATCCCACACCTTACTCCCTCCACTCCTGCTTTCCTTTTTAAATGTGTTCCTTTCCCTTCCTCAGCTCTTTGCGGCACTTTCCCCCACATAGCAATGTTTATTTCTACTAAAATGAACACTGACACGAAACATTTGGGAAATTGGCATAAAATACGGGCTCTTCATAATCCAGTTAAAGGAAAGGAGAATACACAAGACAAATGGGCCATCTATCTTGGCACACTCAGAAACTCTGTAACACATAACCTCCAAATAACTGCATCTGTGGTAGCTAAATTAAGGGGGAATTGGATATAATACCTGGTGTGCATAAGAAAACATTGAGAAAGTCATCTTGCAGTCCCAGAAGCAATGTATTTGCACTGTATTCTTAGACGGCAGCAATTACAAAAATCACCCAAAATAAGTACAGCCAAGTAGTATAGATCAGTTGTGGTTCTGTCGGGGGTTTTGCCTTGGTATCACGGAATCTGTAACACTATGTGCAAAATGACTGAGGTTTTACTCAAGAAACCCATTCTACCTGTGTTGCTGCTATGCTCTGAATCTCACCCTGAATTAATAAGAGCAGCTGCACTACCTTTCGATCTCCCAAAAAATGACCATCTAAATCTCTGCTCTAAGACCTGTCCTCTCGGCCAAGGTTATCTCCATTTCATGACTATCTGATTTTTACTTTATATCCCTACTGAAAATTTGACCTACCCGTCAAAATTTTGTGTCTCTTTTCATCCATATCCAGCTCTGTTCTGATGTCTCAATCTGCTCTTTCTATGTGTCACAGGTGATGGCTGAACTGGCCGCTACTTGGCAGACACTATTTATTAACCCCTCTCCCTTCCCAAAGGGGAAAAGGAAAAAGAGAGAGAGACTTAGGGATTGGAAAAGAAAACCAAAACTGTTTTAATGAAAATAATAACAATAAATTTAAATACATAAAATATATACAAAGCCAACACCAAACCCAATGCCCCTGATGGCAGTTATGTCACTGTCACCACTGCTGCTGTGGGCAGGCTCTGGGGAAGTCCCAGACTGGACTCAGCAGCAGACAAGAACCGGATGCAGGAGCTGGATTCTGGAACTGGATTCAGGAATGCATAGATTGGGTTTGAAGACAGAAAGGACAGAGTCCTCCTCAGATGTGCCAGCCATTGAAGAGGAGAGCTTGACCCTAGTGATGCCTCAGCTTTATGCCGAACATGACACACATGGGATGGAACACCTTGTTGGTCAGTTCAGGGTCACCTGTCCTGTCTGTTCCTCCCCACAGGTGCAGCCTCTCACTTACTGCACCCCCACCGTGGTACGCAGGATTTAGCAGTGACCTTGGTCTGCACAGGAGCAAGTATCAGCAAGAGCCTTTCTGCACACCAGGCCCTGGCAGTGACTGTACATATCAAGCGCTGTCACTTCTAGAAGCAGACACTGTCTGCAGAAACATGCTGTTAACTTCAGAAAGTGCAGCTGCTTAGAAGAGACTGAGCTGGAAAGCAAAATCTCTGAATGGAATTAGTTCTGTTCTAGCTCAAACCAGGACACTATGCTTGCCTTGTATTTTCTTATAGCCCAAACATCATTTATTTGGATCAACTATACAACATATATTTTTCAAGACCTTATGGACATCACTGCAGTGGGTAAGAGAGGTCAATGCAAGGTGTATTCTTGTATTTCAGTAGTGTCTAAAGAATCATTTCCTCCTAGCAAAGTCAGCTAAAGAATACTGCTAGTAAGAGTCAGTTTTGTGCCTGTCTGACAGCATTATAGTTGGGATGTTTAGTGACATACCTAGATGCAGAACTTTAACACAAACTTAACTATCTCCAGAATTAGGTAACAGTGTATTTATGAAATTTCTGTGTATTCCATAAATAATTTTGCTGTGTTTGACTGTGGTGGGATTAATCATTGGTACAGTGTGATTATTTAAGTAGGGATAATAGAATCACATTCTTGACAAATATAATTAAACATTATTTTTCAGTGGGTTCATCTTTTTGTACTTATGTAAAGATTATTTACTTACCAAATCATATTTAAATAGCATGTTAGCTTTTTCACATGCTCCTGAGATAAACACTGTTAGATGGATTCTGAAACCTTGATTCAGATTGACATACTTAAATTTCAGTGAGACATCTTTTAAACCAAGGCGTTATCCATATTAAATGAGAAAAGCAAGACCTTTTTTGTACAGATTACAGATGACTATGCTAGACTGTTCTTTAGTTCTGTTATTGTCGATACACACTAGTGGGCATATGCAGAATATGTTTGAATGTGAAATTTTCTTCTAAGTGCCCTTAGTTCTGTAACTGTATTTAAAGCCATCAGTGTTTCTTCATGCATATGTTTAATATTCACTCCCCTTTTGCAAAAATTTCAATTCTACATTCTATAAGACTCTTTTTGGTCCAGTAAGGTCCCATTTGACATTCAATATCTGCAGTATAAGTTGCATATGAGTGATTTCATGTGACAAAGGTTTAAGCGGTATTACTTGCTTCATGTACCAGATTTACATGTAATTAGGCTGGTAAATGTTGAAGAGGTAAAATCAAATGTGACTAATATCCAACACTTTTACGTACAACGTCAAGTGAAGATCTGTCCCTCCAGAGTTTGGTCACTCTATAGGTCAGTTCCTCCAGGGATCTACCTTGGAACTGAAGTGCATGTTGCCTAAATATTTAGTGCTGCTTGTTTGTGTTAATAAGCAACTATGCATGCAAATCCACGGTGCTTAGGGTATGGACAATGTTTCTTATAACACAAAGTCTTTCTGCATCTAGTAGCACATGCATTGGGACTGATGGTTCTGAAGATCCACCAATTAAGACAGAGCACGCTATCTCATTAGCTCTTGTTCCTATTCCTGTATCTATTAATGACATGCTTTGCAGCCTCAGAGAATCTGTATCTTTTTTTGTGCCTTACACATCTGTCTAAAAATACAGAAATAAATACATTAAATTTTTGACTTTTAGTGGTACCAGAACATTCATATCCTTCTGAATATTCATCACTAATTAGAGTGAGTGCAAAGAACCCTAAACTCTCTAAATAACAAGAAAATAAGTTATTGCAGTGAGATGGTTATTCTAATGACTGCTTTTTTTTGATGATTGAGTCACCAGACAATTTATTCCCCCT
>NW_010406546.1:6554-12017 GCF_000710305.1 Buceros rhinoceros silvestris | reverse complement strand
TTCAGCAGAAGTATGATTACTTTTTCTGTTTTAGATACTCCCTGCTCCTATTGATTCATAGTGAATATCTTCAGATACACAGATAGATATATATAGATATATACAGATAAAAATAAATACAGGGTTAATGCTGAGCCTCAGTTGGCTAAAGCATGTGAAATGCCTTTTCCTGCCCATGTTCTCAGCTTGTTTTCTGAACAATATTCTAATAATTACTGAAGATCTGACAGTTGTACCAAAATGGAGGAAATATTCCTGCTAATAGCATGTAAATTACGGATGTGTGTCATTCATTGTGTGTGTTTGCTCTCTGTTTCTATTAGCAATAGTGACAGGCTTAGGCACTCTTTGGGTTTGCTATCGGTGTGTCATCATGCATCAGCTGAGAGTGTGCTACCAGAACTGCTGAGGGGTGTTTCAGATTGTCAAGAGACATCAGCACAACAGCTAGTATCTTGTGTACGCCCCAAAATATACCTGTTCTCCTCTTTACTCCCAAATGAGACTGCAACAGATTTCTTAAATGTGCATAAGAATTTGAAAAGACATCTTAAATACATGGAAGTAGCGGAGGCAGGAATGGGGAATAGTTGTCCTATTCCTGGGCTATTTTCTTAATTATTGTACTCTCTTGGGCAATTAGCTGAAGGTAAGAATTTTATGTATCTGTTCTGAATACTCAAACAGCTCTTTACAGGTACAGGTACTTGCTTTTGAGCTGGATGGATCCCAGCTGCAAGTGCAAACTACAGCTGTACTTCATTTTTTGCCTTTGCAAACTTGACAGGTGCAAGTATTTTCTTCCAAAATAAATTAGATTACATTCTAATTAAATGTACTTGCAAACTATGCAAATATTTAAGGCTATATTGTCAATGACTTTTTAAATAGACATATAGATTTCCTCTTTTCATAATATTGAAATTACCATATCAATGACCAACTCTTCATTATTCTCTTGACGTCCTGGATTCCTGATTAAATTGTTTTAAAAAGCCTTATTAACCAAATTTCTCTCCCTTTCCACACTGAGATATCTAAACTGTATGTTTTGGTTTTTTGGTTTTGGGGTTTTTTATTAAAATCATTCAGGATGTTAATCTAGAATTTAAACAGCACTTCCAAGTATTTATAGGAGAGTGTGAGGAGAAGATAAAAAGGTTTTGTATTTAATACATGATAAACACCTTCCCAGTTTTACTGATGTGTTCTGAATACTGGCACCCAGAAAAATGGGAAAGATAAGTGAAAACAATGTAGTTTAAGGTCATCTTAGCAGAATTAACCTTCGAATCGCTCAATTATACGTACAGAAGTGCTGTGTACATATAATGATGTTTCAACATAAAATTAAGGGTTAAAACATCCTGGCATAATAAAGACACTCTTCTATTTAAAACAATATAAATAACCTTCTAGAAGCATCAGGCAAAATATTTACACAGTATGATTTTAAGAGAAAAGGATAATGCCAATGTATTATTCAGGTTGATTAGCAGAGATACAATCAATCTGGCAAATCAGTAGGAGACCTAAGAAAAATTCTGTTCTATTTATACAAGGGCTCCAGAGCAAGCTCTGCTCTTTTATGTGAAGCAGCAAAATTACAACTGCAGAACAAGCACTTTGTGGATCTATGGCACTTGGCAGGAGATGGAAACTGGTTCAAGGCCAAAGAAATAACACCAAAGGTGCTGCTGTTGGGAGGAAAGAGAAAAAGCAAAAGGTAGTGATATACAGAAAGTGTACAAGTATGTGTAGCCTCTGAAGCCTAATTTCACCCAAAGAATAGAGAAGAAAGTTGTGATGGAAATGAAGTTAAAATGGGCAGGCATGGGACAGGATTTGGGGCAAAGCAACATACAACTGATCAGGCATGGAAGGTATTTGCAGTGCCAAGGAAACAAAATTCTTCTGGGCAAGGAGTCACAAATTTTTCCATCAGCAGTGAATTGTTGATACTCTGTGCCTGGATGAGGGATCCTGGTCTACAAAATTCTGTTTTCCAGGTGCTGTTTTGTTTTGCCCAAAATAACATGCTAATGAAATGGGTAGCTGCTGGCTGAGCTGAAAGCAATTCTGAAACTGTAGAGGTCACAATCAGTGTGCATATAGAAAATGTTATTCATGATTCCATCAGACCTCAAAGGTTAATAGTTGGGCAGAAATAACACAAAATAACTAGATGAACAGCCTCTGATGTTCTGATACTAATTTTTTTCAGTGCAGAGGAAGACACATCAATTTGTCTTCCATCCTTCCCGAATGGGGTTAACATATTTATTAGTCAAAAATGTAATCCCTTGAGGGAACCTAGAAATGCAGCTCAGATAGGAGTGCACATGTTGCTACTGCCCTCTTTGAGGTGGGTCCCAAATGCAGAATGCATAAATTAAAATTGCAAGGGTAAAAGGTGCTTTGCTAGGATATCCAACCAAGCACTGTGGAATACTAAAGGTGTCAGTGCGTTAGGTGGCATTAGTCTGACTACTTAAGAGAGCAACTGTCAGACAACTGTTACTTTGGTGACAGACCAAAAATGCTGATGATGAGGCTTTTAGGTTAAAAAATATTTTCACTTTTGACCATAAAAAGTTTCTTTTACACCTAGGCACAGGGGGGTTTTCTGTATTCTTTCTTTTTTCTTGAAATGCAAGTAGAATTCTCAAGAGCGTGGCTTCATATTTGAGTTCCTTAAGACGCAAAAATAGAATTCCAAAATTCCAGTGAACTAAATCCAGAAACAGTTAATTTTTGTCTGTCAGCCCAGAAAAGCATATGGATGATCATATGATGTCTACTCTCATCAGCCAGCTGAAATATGCACAGAATTTTGCAAACCTTGCTCTCTCAAGCTGTTTCAGCCTCTCTGGTTTTATCTTATTCGGTCCTTAGATGGGAAATTTGCCTGGCTTTGGTGCTAGAAACAATCAGTACTGTAGCTCCAGTAGGGAACTCTAATCCTGACTTTTGTGAAAGTTTGATCAGTCAAATAAAAAAACGTGAATACAAATTTACATTGTACTAACACCCAAAAGGTAAATGTCTTTCAAGTTTTATCATCGATGTTAAAATAGAAAGCAAATCCCTGATTTGCTCCCACCAAGAGTAGCTTTCACTCCCCAGGCCACATCTTAAAACTCTGGATCAGGTGATGAATTTTACTGGTTTTACCTAAGCCTCAAAAGAAAGCTAATATGTTTTACTCCTCAGAATTCAAGGAGGAATTGGATGTCTCAAATATATGTATCCCTTTTAAAACTACACAGTGTTTTGCCTTAATGGCAGAAAATTACTCCTTTTTTCCTTTTTTTTTTTCCCCAAATGATTAAGTGTTTTTATTTCTTGTGTACTTACTGTATTTGAACAGAAGGGAAGTAAGTTTCCTGGCCTAAGGAATTTACTACTTATCCAATGCACGTGAAACATTACTAGTGTATAAGTGACAGGGGTGCATATTAGGCAATTCTGTCAGCTGAGCACACACTATGCAGCTTAGGCACGTATTAGTCTGGTAAAATCTTGAAACACAATGGAACAAAGTCTGCATGCAAGAAATGAATTTCTGACAGGATTTATAGCTCTGGTTCAAAAATACTCCTTAGGGTATGAGCTTCATTTAAAGATCACTTTGAAGTATTGACTTAATAGAACTAAATACATGTCTAAATATATGAATTTGCTTTAAAGGCTTGCTGAATTTATGCCTTTAATGAATAAAAGACGTGAACATCTGGGAAGAATTTATAAATTGCAAGTGTGTAGCGTGCAAGGAATGAGAAAAGATACCGTGAAGAAGACATCAAGTTGTTTGTGCACTGGTGCAATAAAAAAGGCTTCCATGATCAAGGTATAATTTTGCAAGACATTGATAGTAAATTCTGAATTTGGTATGGCCCTGCATGAAGAATGATTTTGCAGATTCAAAGTGAGTGATGTAGCCAGCTAACCTGATGGTCATGCGACTTGTTTTATCTTGACTGTGATTCATTTGTGTCTAATGAGAACAGAGAGCATCAAGCAGGGTCCACTCTCATTGTCTAACCTAGGATGATCTTTGCCAGTTTTTTACACCAAATTGTATGTTGTCTTTTGTCTGTTCCTCCATGTACAGTGCGTATCTGTCATAGTGATTCTCTTGATTTATTTTTAAGATGAACCTCATTATTTCTAACTTCCAGAAAGATTTAGAAGAAAAAGTATACAGTATTTTGATGAAAATATTAGATGCATTTTTAAATATCCCACATCATTAACTACATAGCGCTTTCAGCTCTATCTATATTTTTATGTATCTTTTATTGTGTTAAAGTAATTGCACTGGAGTTAAGTTCGTATGTCCTTTCTTTTAAGTTGTAGATTTTCAATGATAATTGAAAAGGCTGTTTGTGCAATCCAGATATTACTTTTCTTTGTTTTTTATCAGAATTCACATTACCAGTGAAGAAAATGAATGGTCTGGTGCTGTGTATCCTTTTATCTTCTACCATAATGCCTGAGCTGAGAACTGCTTTGTTTTTCATAATTAATTATTAGCTCTGTTTGTGCAATTCAGGAAGAAAATACTCTGCTGGCATGTTTTCCTGTCACTTTTTAAATGAACAACTTTGTGTAATTACTTCTTAAAAATTTCTTCTTAAAAATTGCTTTTTAAATCTCACTTCAAAGAAGTTTCATTTAGAAAATCAGAATCTAGAAAACTGTTAAGTCAGGCATTGTCTGTGTTGTATGAGTCTCTGTATTTTATCAGACTGAAACGAAGGGCAAGGCAGGCAGATGTAAGAGAATAAATTCTCACTGGCATGGTTTTCTGCCATAGGCTTGCGCAATCTGACCTTACTCTTAATGTGAGTCCTTTTCAAAGCTTATTTTTGCTGGTAGACCTTAAACTTCAAGATACTCCTAAATGAATTACGGTATGGAGTGACAAATATTTCATTGAAATCTTAAACTTGCATATTAAGGGGGGTTTGGTGGCTTATTTAATTTGTCGGCCTTTTTGATATCTCTGCTTACATTGAAAATCTGGTGACTGTGTGACCTTTCTGGTCAAAATCCCAGCTTCTTATCATAAAACAGTTGTCTTCTTTTTACTGGTTAATATGGTGGTATGGTAGCCTGGTTATCACAAATAAAAATAAAGTATCTCGCTAACTACACGAATAATTTAAATCACTACTTTGATACTTGGTCCATAATGACATATTTTTGAGAGCTTTTATTCGTTCCATATTTCATTAAGAAGATTAAATATTGTAGTGATGAACTCATCACCACAAATTTCCCATCGGCTTAGATTTACCAAAGATTTCCTTGACTTCAGTCTTTCTGTGTTATGTGTCATTTCTTTGTGGTGTGTGAAACTGTTCTATATAATTGTGAATGTTTCGTTTTCATTAAAACTCAGTCGTTTCTTTGATGCTAGTCTACAAATATCTCTTAGAAACATCTTACAACACTCTT
>NW_010406546.1:0-6450 GCF_000710305.1 Buceros rhinoceros silvestris | reverse complement strand
ACTCTTTCTTCTTTTCATTATCACTGTAGTAAGGGGGTTGATTTTCTTTGTTTATTCTACATAGACACTATTATAGGTGTCAACCTGCTACGTAGAAATGAGAATTGATGCAGTATTTCACTATGATTTCTTTCAGCATTTTCTGTAGATTCTTTGACACTGTTATCCATGTATTTCCTTTTGTTTCCTTCCTAACTCCTCTGCATTTTTTCCATTTTGTTTATCTCTTTTCATGTAATTCTGTTTCTTCATCCACACAGTGCAGTTTGATAATCAGCTACTCTTACTGTACAATCTGTGATAGTATTGTGACAAAAAGTTTAATACTGATCTTTTAAGTTGAAAACAAGTTTTATGTATTCATCAATTTTAGTAAAAAAATTGTTACCATAAGTTCATATATACTTTTTGCTATCCATTTTTTGTTTGTTTGTTTGTTTGTTTTTCTGGTGAATTTTTTGTGTAGTTGATCTTCAGCTTAACAACCTACAATTCAGATTTCAGGGCTTCTCTCCTCTAGGGGATGGATGTGTCTGTTCTTCACAGCTGGATATAAATGGTCTTTTGTTCTTTTTCAAGATATTTTGAGGATTTTCAAATCATTTGAGATATCTTTATGTAGGAATACTGCTCTACTAGTTGTGTCCTGATAAGAAACAGAAACTAGTGTTTCTTTCACTACTGGAGAGAAAGTGTTCTGGGAGAGAGAAGACTGGAGAAATCAGCCTTTTTGGTGAAATCATGCATTTCTAAGCATATATCAAACAGCAAAATACTGTTATCCAGGTTCATAAGTAAGTGTGATTGTAGTAGTCTTTGAGTACTTTGCTGGAAAACGTGTTTGGATTTTTTGACTGCTGTTTGAGTCATAGTCTATGGTTATGTCTACACTGCTGAGAGCAATACGTGGTTGAGAGACTCTTGTTGGCTTTGAACCAGAAAGTCGGTGAAAATCATCTAGTTGTAGTAGCAAAGAGATCAGCACTGTATCTGTTGACATGCTTAAAAAGAGCGGAACTGCCAGTGCAGACATATGACTCTTTAGTAGCTGAAATAGTGCAATGTTTCTGTATCAGACTACAGACCACAACAACCAACAGCCTTTACCCTATCGTACAAGTTTTCTTCTCTCTGAGTTGTAATACTGTTTTTCAATCATTATTGCATTATTTATTTATTTTAATTTTTAATTGTTTTTTGGAAGTCTTGAAACGCTGATGTTCTTTCACAACTTCTTACTATCTCAGAAATGCATCTTACTTATACTTACTTACTCTTTTCCCCTGCCTCCTTCTTTTTTTTCATACTAGAAATTCAAGCTCTGGTAGGGTCCTCAAGACTTTCTTTCATGAAGAAGTGAGAGACTGCAGAAATAGAAAGGCTAAAGAGAACAAGAATTTTTAAATTATTATTATTTAATCATTCCCTTTTCTTCTCAAAAATCTCTTCATAGCTTACAAACTATTTGCAATATAAATGACCAAACAGTTACCAAGGCAACAGCTAAAGGAGCCAAAGTCCTGCACAGAAGAAAAGAACCAAGAAAAAAGATCTTTAAATTAAGAAATAACTGAGAGTGGTTTCTGGTAATGCTAAAGCCCTTCAAGACACTCACATTTTCTGCTTGAAACAGACTGAATCATACTAGTGCTCCACAGAAATGTGTGACTATGATCAGGTAGTTGACTGACTGAAGCACGGTAGAGGCAATCTGCTTTCCCAGTGAAAGTTATGAATGTAAAGAATGAAAGTCTATATATGTTTTTCAGTATTTTTTTTTAAATGGATCTGTCATCAGTTTGTTTTGCCTAGCTTAAATAATCTCTGAATAATTAGGCAATACAGGTAAATAATTTCAGAGGGTATTCCCCACATGGAATGTCATACATTCAGGGTTTTCAAAATATAATTTTCCTGGGAGATCTGAACCTAATTATTTTGAAAAAGATGTTCATGTGATAGGGAAGATTATGATCATTTATTCAAGACACAATGCCCTTTTTATTGTTTATATTACTGTTTCATTTAGGAGCCATTATCATAGATCAGAACCTTACTGTATCTGAAGGATAATTACCATGAAAGTGAGGGGATCCCAAGCTCCTACTTCCTGTTCCTTCAGAAGCGTGTACTTACATAGCAGCTACTTAAATTATAGGTAACAATATGAAGATCTATTTTGCTTTCAGAAGAAACTGAAGCAGAAGGTGGTTTATTGTTGAAGTGTGCTTGAATAACAAGTGCTTTTCTTGGATGCTCTGTTCTTTACAGCCCCTATTACTAGTAGATTTGTTCTGCAAACATGGAAAACAATTTGTTCTATACAACTTACATCCTTGTCCTGTGTGCGCATCATCTGGATTCAAAGTGATTCAAAGCCTAAAACTTTTAGATTTGAGTTCTAGTGTAGATCACCTACCAGCAGTGAAAATCGTTTCAAAGATAAATCCTAAATAAACCAATATATGGAGAAAAATAACGACACTTTCTGCAGCTGGTGTGTAACAAGCTGTTCAATATCAAAACTAATACGACAGTGAGTCTACGTGAGTTCTGCACAAACTGTGGTGACACGCCTGCTCTTCTGGCTTAAAAAAATATTTTTCTGAACAACGTAATCAAACGAACTACATTTACGAGATGCCTGATAACAGTGTTAAATATGAAGGTGTCATTTGTTTCATCCTCAAGAAGAAGGAGGGAGGTAAGTGCTGATTCCCTCGCTGAACACTCAGCAAGTTAGTGACACTAATTTTTGATGCTGATCTGTAAACAAATATTGTCAGCTGGACAATAAAAGTTGTACTTTATAATTTAAATCTAGTATTTAAAAATACTTTTGCAGTGAAATGCTAGTTGTACAGATAGAACTAATGTACCCAACCTTACGACTAAAAATTTCTCCAAGGCAACTTTAGACATTTTTTTCTCTTCATTTTTTTCCTAACAAGAATGCCTGCTTCGCCTCTTGGCAGACAGCTGTAGGAGTTATAATCAATGTGCCCTTTCTCCTTTTAAAGTCCAAATCTCTCACCTTCACTTCTGGTGTTGGCTGGAAATTGGGAGGAGTGTTGCGTTGACCTGTATCTACCAGGACAACAAAACAGACCTGATGTGAGCATACAAATAGTTAATTGTCTCCTATGTATCGTTACCTCTTGACGAACCTGACAGCAGTGAAACACTTTGGGATAGCAGACCTCTAACCTCTTCACCTTTAGTAAATACCAGCAGCACTTCAGTCACTTGAGAAGTTATTCCAAAACTTGAACAAAACAGTAAAATGTAAATAAATCCCAGTTAGTTTTAACTTTTAGCCTGATAATACTTATATGAAAGAAGGATAATAATTGTGCGATAACTTTTGATACAATGCCAGAATTGGTCTCATTTCGTGACTCCTGGAGTGTCTTAATAAGCTGGTTTTACCTGGGGGAGGGAAGAGGTTCCATTAGTGAAAGGAAAGGCTGGAATCAGGCATGTATGCTTCAAACAACACCAGAGCAGGCAGCAGTAAGAACTGCCGGATGGAAAACAGCTAATGGTGTGTGTTCTCCCTTTGTATAAATGTGTCAGCTGGTTCCCCTAATCTGACTACCCTTCGTTTAATGAAGTGACTTAAACTGTTTGTTAAGTCTTACCTTGTAAGGAGCAAGCACAGTAAGTTTTGACCAGGAAGGTCTGGGTGGTTTTAACACATATTTCATATTGTTGGAGAATACCAAACATCTCAGACTAAATGTTTGCTAGAAAAAAAAAACAAAACAAAACAAACAGTGCTGACCTGCTCCAAGTCCAGTCTTTCATGATCCTTTTTTTTTTGCCTATCAAAGACACATATTTTTCCTCCTAACTGCTGCTTCCTGCAGTAAATTATTGAAGTTCCTGATCAATCACTCGAATTCAATAGAACTGACTGTGATTTAAGTACACATTCAGTTAAAACTTGTACTTAGTATAATAGACCAAAAAAAAAAAAAAGTCTAAAGGAGGCTAAAGGAAATCAGCAAAATGAGAACCTGCAGAGTCCAGTGGTATACGGATGACAATCCAGCAGTATAATTTCTTAAGAAGGACCAGAAAAGGTGCATGTTACATCATTGCAAACTTAAAATTGCTTTAGCTCCTCTGAAACTGAGCATATTTCCGACATCTCACATGGTCGAGGAAGTAATTGGTGACAGCTGGCAGTAACAATGAATTTAAACTGGTAAAGGAACATTACAGCTGAGATAGTTTATTATTGTCCATAAAAGCTGTGTTCTGCCTGAAACATATTTCCATAAGGTAAGTCCTCTCTTTTTATGCTGGATTTCTCTGACATGGTTTCTGCCTGGTAGGGATGGTTTGCAAACACAGGACTGAAAGCAAGAAGTCACAAATTTGACAGAGAAGGTGTGGTGTTGTGTGTGACAGTTACAACAGGAAGCCTTTAACATATAGGTCGCATTCCCCCTTCTTTAAACTCCAGTAAGCGCAAAGCATAAAGGGATGTACTGAAATCAACGATTTGATTTCAGAGCAGACATTCAAAGCTGAATATGTGAAAACATCCTGCCAATTGAAGTAAGTGATGGAAGGTTTGGCACAAGTTTGCTGTGTGTTAAATTGCACAGCCCCTTTTTGCACTACAGCAAGTGATATTAGGAACTGCAGAACAGACATAAGAGCTTTGGGATTCAATCTATCATCCAACCCTTTTGTTCGAAACGGAATTGTTCCTTTTTTTTCTTAGATGTGAAAAGCATTGGAAAAGGAGTTCCATGCGGGTTCCTTTTCATCAGTTCCAGGCATGAAATGAATGAAACTGCCATTCCTGCACTTTCATTTGGAAAACTGTCTGGGCGGCTAGCTGCTCTGTAAGTTTTACCATAAGACTCAGGAAAAAAAAAAAAAAAAGAAAATTCAATTCTCTTTCACTGAAAGAAAAATGAACTAGTGTGCAGTCTGTCACATATTAATGGCTTCATTAACATTTACTTAGTTACCTTTCATTGTAAACATTTCCCAGTCAAACTAATAAATTTAGGTACAACTTATTTTTTTGAAAAAGCTTTCTATTTGCAGTGTTGAATTATAATTACTGAAGAAGTATTTGGAGATACATTGAGCAAAGTTCACCTAAATTTTGATTATCATCATAGCTGCCAGAAGCTGAGGCTAGTATGATGACAGTGTGATTTAGGAAGTGTACAGAATAGTGCACCTGCAACAGGAACTACTCAGAAGTAATAAAGACTTGGCTTAGAGCTTCCTTCAAGCATGAGCTCCAAGGCCCAGCTTAACCCACCCCACTGAAAACCTGCCTGTCACACTGAAGTTTCCTCAGGTGCAGGAGGAATCTCCATCACATCTCTAGTAATATCAGACTTGCTGTACATGCAGTGCAGAGTCCTCTGCATCTTGGCAAAATTTTTTGTGATGGTCCCAGGAGTTCCCATGAAGTTAAGCTGATCCTCACCTGTATTTCTACTCATAATTCCTCTTGATTTCTCAGCTATGAGGTCACCGTTTCTGCTGTGGATTATTATTTTGACGGAAGTAATCGATTAGCACTAATTAATCAGAAAATGTTCTTGGTCCAGGCAAAGACAATATGTCAATATCCTCATGTTGTATAAACTAAATTTCTTTATTCTCTAGAACCATCAGAAATTCAAAAAAACTCTCACATCAAGGTTCTTATGAAATTAAATTTCGATATAAATGTAGGCACAATCACAGCAGTTTACATATTTGTTTAATATTGAACTGCATTCATTACCTGGAAAAAGGGATCCTAATTTAGTGTTTTGAGGGGTGTGAGCTTTGCTGCTACAATTGTTGCCTCCCTACTGTGAAATTTTTACATCAATTTATTCTGGTTTAGAAGAAAAACAGGGTCATAAACTGCAGTTTCACTGCAACTGTTTTGTTAAATGAAACTAATAGGAAAGAAGTACAATTAGCTAAAAGCTTTAAATCAAATTTCAGAACTTGGCAGACTTCCCATTACCCAAAACCAAGCACAGAACCAAGAAGAATTCATTACAAAATTTGACAAGGAAATCAGGATGATTGCTAGCACATGGCTAATAAATGATTTGGTATCAATTCCACAGTCGCACAAAGGAAAAAATTATACTTACTACAAATCACTGAAATTAAAATATAAAACATCGCTTTTCTGTAGCTGTGATGCTTTACACTCTAATGGTGTAATAACTCACTGCTTGAGCAACCTCATGGGAATGGACTGGCAACTGCTTCTGGTATTAATCCCTACTTTCTTTTGCAGGCTTTCCATCTATAAAAGGTGGTTACACACAGCTTTTATTTAAATATACATATATGTGTGTGTATACACATAAGTATACAGTTATATCTGTATATATATTTTTGGGGTGTTAACTAAAAATTCTTATTAAAAGTTGATTAAACTGTTGTTACGGGTTGAGGGTCCGAGGTATC
>NW_010406545.1:161895-162212 GCF_000710305.1 Buceros rhinoceros silvestris | reverse complement strand
CTCCCCGAGGGGCAGAAAAGCAACTCGGCCCCTGGCCCCGGTGTTGGCTTCCTGCTCCCCGAGGCGGGGAGACCCCCAGCCTCCCTCCTCCTGGCTCCCCGCACGGTGATACAGCCCCGCTGGTGGAAAGGCAGCACCCACCCATGGCCACCCAGCACCCCTCCCTCCCTGCCGGCCGCCTCCAGCCCGCCCCCCCGCCCTCCCGGCCGGCCGCCTCCAGCTCCCCAGGGGTCAGGGCTTGGGGAGCGGACGGGCATGGAAAGCCCTAATCTAGCGGGTGGGGAGGGAGGGAGGGAGGAAGCTCTGGCTGGTCAAGC
>NW_010406545.1:161075-161816 GCF_000710305.1 Buceros rhinoceros silvestris | reverse complement strand
GATGCTCTGGCTGGCCAGGCTGAGCCCTGCCTGGGCTCCAGGCCCTGCGGGGTTACCCCCTTTCCGTGACCCCACTGCGGGCTCTGTGCTCTCCTGCTCCCCTCTCCACATCTCTCAACAGGCTCCTCAGAAAACAGCCCCGCGGAGGATGGTCTTGCAGGTAGAGCGGTTTTGCAGCGTGTTACTCCATTCCCAAGTCACTGCAGTCTATCCATATGCTCACAGCAGCCAGGGCAGGGCTGATAAAGTCGCTTTTCTGGCACATCTTTGATGGAAATGGCCTTTTTAAAAAATTTTAAGCATCATGACTACAAAAGCACATTTGCAACGTGCACTCTGCAGGACTCGCTGTAGCTGGAAATCCTGCGTTCTTCCACAAGCCTCTTGCATTGCAGGAGTGCGGCCAGTTCCTGCCAAACTGGGGAGCGGGGAGGCGGGCCAGGGTTTCGAGGGAATGCCAGCTCTGGGAATCAAGAGATTGTGTAAAAATCATCACGCTCATTTAAATGAAAAACTAGTGACGGTGGAAAAAATGGATTTGAGGATAAAAATCGATTGGGGCTCAAAAGCTACTTCGCATTTATGATTATTTTTCAAACTGTGTGGTTCTTCTGGAGAATCGGCATCGATCCTGCTGGGGCTTAGCCCTGAAGCAGGTGGGGCTGCGGGAGCTCTCACAAGGTGAGTGGCTCCCAAGGCTCCCGCTCCGAGGGGTGGCAGAGGTGTGTGGCATTGGGGGTT
>NW_010406545.1:160125-161041 GCF_000710305.1 Buceros rhinoceros silvestris | reverse complement strand
AAGGTGAGTGGCTCCAAGGGCTCCCGCTCGAAGGTGTCGCAGAGATGTGTGACATTGGGCATTACAGCGGTGACGATCTGCGTCCGGCTGCCCTGCGCTCGTCCCGACTCGCGCCCATCCAGAGAGGGCTGGTTCCCTTCCCTCCTCCTTCCGGCAATACGGACGTGTCGCATCATTAGAGCTTTGTGTAAACCCCTCCCAAGCAGAGTGACTCCGGTATTACGAAGTATAAATAATTAAAACTAAACGAGAGTTGTCAAAACAATGGAACCAAGTGTGGTTTATGATGCATTATTCTAGCTTGTTTATCCACCAAGTTCAGTAATTAGTAAAGCAGCCTCTGAGTCATTAGTATGAATTAGCAACGTTTTGCTGTATTATTATCTTTATTAATTATCATAATTATTGTATTTCCTGTATTGTGAAGTCATCGCTAGCAGCTCCGCAGTTAAGGCTGAATTGGCTTTTTCACTGAGAACAGGGTTTACTTCTCGTCTCCTACAAAAGCCAACATGTTCCGTCACCGAACTTGCGGCGTCTCCCGAGCAGGTACAACCCAAGTCCCTGCGGTGCCTGAGACACCACGACCACCCCATCCGAACCATTTTCAAAGCTCGTCTTTCCCTCCTCAGATCCCCGGAGCGCGAGATTTACAGCGATCAGCCCTGTCAAACTTCACACGTTCATCTGCCTTCGTTAGAGCCCAAACGGAGCCTGATCTGAGAAACCCGTCGTCACAAAGTGTTATTGCTATTAATAGCCATAAACGCTTCTTTTTTTTTTTTTTTTCCTGTTGGCTGGTACTGCAGAAGTGACCAGACATTGTCTGTTCTGAGCAACTTTTCTTAGTAACACTATCCTCTCTCCCTGTGGTGGCTGGACCACTTGTCAGTGGGTTTGGTTTTTGTTAGGGCAC
>NW_010406545.1:158033-159983 GCF_000710305.1 Buceros rhinoceros silvestris | reverse complement strand
TGTTTTATAGCCATAAACCCTTTTTTTTTTTTTTTTTTTTTCCTGTTGGGTATATGCCAGGAGAAGCTGGCAGAGGAACTGCTCCTCATCAAACAAATGTTCTTACAGCTCACCTTGTGTTGTCAGTGCTCCGACTCGTTAGACTGCCCCAGGAAGGTAACCTGGTGGAGCTGAGCATCGGTCGCCCCCCCAGCGCGACCCCTGACCAGGGCCTAGAGCAGGACGTGCCATGAGGTGCCTCCTGCAGGTGCTCTGTGCCTGCATCAGCAGCTCCTGCAGAGCAGGGGGGACCTGCCTGGGCTCACCATGAGTTTAGGAAGCCCCCAACATGTGCCTGCTGTTAAGTCCTTCTCTGGCCTGTTTTTACCCCTGGTTCAAAGTATTTTGTCCTTGAGACAGTTTGGTGTCTGCCCTATGGAGCAAGGCCTACAAGGAGGTGGTGCTGGAGGGTGTCCAGAGAAGGGCAGCGAAACTGGTGAAGGGTTAGAGAACAGGTCTTATGAGGATGGGCTGAGGGACCTGGGGTCATTTAACCTGGAGAAAAGGAGGTTCAGGGGAGATGTCAACACTCTACATCTACCTGAAAGGAGGTTGCAGCGAGGTGGGGATTGGTCTCTTGTCCCAAGTAACAAGTGACAAGATGAGCAGAAACATCCTCAAGTTGCACCAGGGGAGGCTCAGGTTGAATATCAGGAAAATTTTCTCTCCAGAGAGGGTTGTGAAGCATTGGCCCAGGCTGCCCAGGGCAGTGGTGGAGTCCTCATCCCTGAAGGGGTTTAAAAGCCGTGTGGATTTGGTGCTGAGGGACAAGGGTTAGGGACCCTGGCAGTGCAGCATGAGTAGTTGGACTCGATGACCTTCCAACTTGATGATCTTCCGATGATTTTGTTGATTCTGAGATGCAGATTTGTCTGAGCTCCTGATTTCCTCTAGCACTTTGGAGTCCCTCTCTACCTAAGATCAACATACAACCTCTCCCCACCAAGGCAGAGGCACCGTGGTGCAGAGGTTCTTCCTGGCAGGCGCAGGACACACATAAGTCTCACCTGAGCAGTGCGGGCTTGCCAGGCTGTCCTGAGGGGACCACAAAGGTGCAACCAGCGCTGGCCATGTTTTTGAAGAGGATGACTGTGTCTCCTGAGCTCCAGCCCAGATGATGTGTGCACACAGCAGACGTGCTCCTGGCGTGTCACCGGTACCTGGATCGCAGCAGAGCTTAGGAAGGAGCTCTCCTGCCCCTGGGAGGTCTCGCTTTGGGATCCCTCCAAAGGGAAGGAGCTCAATGAATTCAGGTACCTACTTGGTTTTCCCAAGTGAGGGTATTTCCTGTGCATGGGTTTGAGTGCAGGAATCTACACTCCACCCAGACCCCACCTTTTGGTATCTATCCTGTATCTGAGTGTTCCCCAGCAGGTCAGAGAGAAAGCAGCCTCTCCCTTTTCAGCAGAAGGAAGGCTGAGCATCCCCGCATGCTCCACAGGAGCCATTGAAGCAGAAAGATGTTGATCCTCATGATGACGACATGGTTGTCCTCCCCTAACGATGCCCATATTGGACAAGTTCTACCTGCCAGCACCAGAGACTCAGCTCACTTTGCACTAGATGTCACCAGCCAAAAAAGGAGCATCCCAACGGTGCGAAGGATTGCAGGGATCAGCCCGGCCCATTATCAGCACCAGCAGAACCTGCAGGCATAACTCAGGTCAGTCGGACCTCAAAGGACCATCCCTGGAGGATCTCTCACCACCAGGGCAATCTAGGGCAGAGGGAACTAAAGGCCAAAGCTCCAGGCAGGTGAAGGGCACTCACCCCCCTACATCACATATGCCCACTGCAGGCACAGATCTGCCTGAGGAGCTGGGGCAGAGGCCTTTTCCCTCCATGATGTGCCGTGACCATTCCTCTGGGGCTAGCTCAGCTCCAGTAAAGCTGGATGGTGTCCTCTGTAGG
>NW_010406545.1:156973-157926 GCF_000710305.1 Buceros rhinoceros silvestris | reverse complement strand
GGAAATCCAGGTGCCAAAGGGGATGGGGACATGAGATTCAGACCCTCGGCAGAGGAGCAGCTTTCACTTGGCTCAATGGATCAGCCATTGATCAGCAAAACACCCCCTGGATCCACAGAGAGGACCGAGGTAAAAACAAGTCGTAGAATTACGTCATGGAGTGGTTTGGGTTGGAAGGGACCTTAGAGATCATCCAGTCCAACCCCCCTGCCATGGGCAAGGACACCTTCGACTAGACCACTTTGCTCAAAGCCCCGTGTGACCTGACCTTGAACGCTGCCATGGAGGAGGTAAATCAAGACCTTGTGCTTTGGCCAAGCATCAAAAGGCAAGAAGGACAGTGCAGGATGGCTGAAGGGACAGCAAAGCCAGCGATAGCGACTGAGCCGCGGCATTCCCAGCAGAGCCAAGTCACGCAGCTAAACACAGGAACGAGAAGATGCTGTTCTTGTCACAACTGACTCCTCACAGCCCCCGGAATGTTTGCCGTTTCTCTGGCCGGGTCGTTGAAAGAGGAGCTCTGAACATGACAACTCACATTTCATGCCTAACGTTAGCCCTGGAACAGAAACAGCAGAGTGTGATTATCTCAGCAATCCCATTTAAGCCACATGGACTCCTCACAAAGAAGAGAAAACTCTACAGTGAGTATTTCTAAATATTAGACTAAACCTGAACAATCAGAATTTCAAAGGCACCTTTTAGAAGCAGGAAAAAAGCGCCTCGATCTATCAGTTTCATTATTTGTTTCAAAGTCATCCTCCTCCTCTCAACGCACCATCTGAAATGCCTGCAGAAATTATTTTTAAAATAGTTTCGCACAATGCGGTTTATTACTTTAAAATACCGGTATCATTTATCCGCAGTATAATGCCGCTATATTTTGACATTTTAGACTCATCCCCACTTCATGTCTGGGAACTGTTTAATTCAGAGCTCCACTCCTCATTCCT
>NW_010406545.1:149469-156902 GCF_000710305.1 Buceros rhinoceros silvestris | reverse complement strand
TCCTGCTCGGAAGTGCATTGAGCTCTAAACGTGCAGGAGTTTCATTGGTCATAAAAATGCTGAACAAATGGATAAACCCAATTGCCAGTAAACACAATGCAAATGTGTACATTAAAATGCAATGAAATGGGATTAATTAAATCCGCATTGCATCTGGATTTACATGTAATACAAAACAAAATTAAACGCAGCTCAAGAGCTTCCTCTTACTCTAAAATGGCTCCGATTGAAAGCGCGTTCGTTTACCTGCGTGGGCTCCGGGTCAGGAGCTGTGCTAGTACATACAAACATCCACAGTCGAGATGCGCCGGATCTGACCCACAAATCGAGGGTACGAATCTGACGTTCCGTGTCATTTAAAACCTAATGTAAAATAGCATCTCTCTGCTAACAAAGCAGATGGTATTAGGGCTTCTTTTTGGCATTGGGTTTTGGTACCTGTCCAAAAAATCTTCTTGACATCCTTTAAATGCAGCTATTTAACCACCTGTCACTTTGCTTTAGATGCCCATTGAATTTCTGACAGGAAAAACATTATTTTGTCTACACATTATTTCGTGACACAAGAAACGTAACACACACACAGCAAAGTTTACACATTGTGTGAAAATCTAGTTAAAAAAAGAGGAGAGTTGTTACATGCTACTAAGGCAATTACTCTGTAGTTAATGTCATTGATAGGAGAAAACGTTCCAGAAATGCAAATATAACAAAGCAAAACAAGCTCAGACATGACAGAGAAGCAGTAAGGGTGCTCACACGTCACTGTACATTGTTCTGCGGCCCAAGTGAAAATATCTGCTCTCTTTTGGTCAAAAATCTGCTCCTCTTCCATCAAATACCAAAGCGGCTGATGCTTGTGGACAAACGGTTTTCCCCAAGAAATCGCCAGCAGCATGAAAATGCTGAAGACCAAAGGTCCCAAAACTGCAAGACGTATCAGCCACTTTCTCCTCATGCTCAAGGTGATGCAAGGGCTTGGACACCTTGATGCACCAAACCCAGGCTCCTCAGAGCCTTCAGAGTATTACCCAGACAGAGTTGCGGGTGGATGGAACCCATGAGATCCTCACCTGGCTTTCTTTTTATGAAACAAAAATATAACAAAGCTCAGTTCAGCATGTTTTATGGAGGCTAAACATAGCAAACGGGGCTGCACCCACTGCCTGGATGTTTATGAAGAGTTTTGGCAGCAAACGTCAAAAACCTCAGAGGAGCAGCCCAGGTTTTTGCAAGATGAAGATGACACGTGGCAGCAGAGCACCAGACAGGCAGCTCAGCATCGAGGGGACATGGCAATGGTGCTCAGAGGCGCAAGCATTTGTGTGGGGACTCCTTCTTCTGAGCTTTCCCGGTAAACCTGTTCTCTGGAGTAACACCAACACACGGGCTTGAGAATGACAGCTGAGGGTTTGCAGAGGCAGCTCGGGACTGTGTCAGCGGTCTCTGACGTGGAGTGCCACCACGAGCTGCTCTCAGTCTAGGGGACGTGTGACAGAGAGGAGGATATTGTAGTTTGTCAGCAGACCTGTCCTCTCAAAGCTCATATTGGTTCTGCTGGCCACAGGTTCTAACATGCGAAGTGAAATCCTGTCACTGATCAAGGCAGAGAGAACCTTGTCCTAAACCTCACCTCCTCAAACCCCTCCTGCGGGACACTCTGCAGTTTTGAAAGCACTGCAGCTAGCTTGTTGGAGAAGCCCTGACTGCTGGCTCTGTGCTCATGTCTGTCCTGAGTTTTCATCCGACATTATTTGACTGTTTGGCTGCCTGGTATCCTTGTTTCACAGGGAAGTGTAACCACTTGCCCTCCTTCCTAGCACTGCTAGGTGGGAGGAGACTGTCTGAATGGTGTCTGCCTGCTTAAACCTGGCCTGGCCAGTGAACTCCTGCGAATTTGGGGCAGCAAGATACGGGTGGCTGGGTAAGAGAGGGGACCAAACACTGTGGGGAGGAGTGAGGGCTGGGGGTTGCTTGGAGATGAGGACCGGAGAGAGGCAGGCCAGCTCTGCCTCTGGAGAAGGTGTCACAGGATGACCCAGGAGTTTGAGGAGGTGATGCTCAGCTCTGCCAGTGACTTGCCGGTCAAGGGTGAAGAGCCTATAATCCAGGCCACAAACCCAGTCAAAGACCTGCTCCTTCCCCAGGGCAGGCGCACCAAGGTCCACAGTCCCTCCTCGATCACCAATCACCCAACGGAGGCAATTTTTCTACGTGAGAGCCCAGTAAATTCTAGCTGCTTCCCCCCTTTCGCCCACGTGAACGCGGTGGTAGTTGCCCGCTGTATCCCGACAGTGCTCGGAGCCTCTCGATTTTGCACAGATGCGACACTTTGTGAACTAGGTTTCTGTGACTAAGCGTTGCAAAAAACATTCCAAACAATTTGTCAGGGTCTTGTGCCGCTTGTATAATAAAGGAGATTAATCCCAGGTGCCCCGCCGGCCACTGGCAGGAGCATTACACCAGAGATGAATTTGGCTGCGTATCTTTAATTCTTCTGTGCAGTCGCTGAGAAGAAGCATTGCTTTTATTTCAAGGATGTCACATACTGTGACCAAGTTGAACAGTTTCTTCAGTATTCTTCCTCCTAAAGTAAAGGAGTCATTTCTTCTAACGGCACTTTGAATGGATGGCTCAGGCTCACGCTCGGAAAGTGATGCGATTGAATCATCTCGCTGGTTCATTTTGAGGGGTGAAGCTGACGCTCCCCTCCTCTACCCAGAAAAATTAATCTTCCTGAGAGCATCTCAGGCTCTTCAATGCAGCGGAGAGTGATTTTTGTTTTATAAATGATCTCCCGAGCTTGCAATAGTCGGCTTCCTTCTCTACGCTTATTCAGTATTTCAGCGGTGGGAGGGAGCTCCTGTGCTCACCCTCAGCCCGGGGAGAAGACTGGCGGCTGATCTTACAAATTAATTCTTTTTTTTATTCTTAAAACCAGTTTCCTGGGGCTCCGCTTTGCCAGAGTGACAAGGAAAATCTATCTATTGTGAGATTTGCCAATTGATGTAGGATTAAATGTCAAAATTCATTTTAGCTCAGCTCCATTGCTGTGAATTTTTCTGCTGTTTCCAAGCCTCTGCTTTTGCTTCCACCCAACACATCATTGCGGGGTGTTTTGTGGCAGGGTGGGGATTTCCCAGGGCAGGCTCTGGTCTGAAGTTAGGGACTTGTACTACACTTTAACAACGATTTCGCATGTATTTCCAGCCATGAAGATGTGCTGCACCCCTACTTGACAACCCAAAATATTATCACCTTAAGAATCAAGGCTAAAATTACACCCCAGCTTCCGCTCGCTGTATCTATATATGTATATATATATATATAATCCTTTCCTAGTGACAGAAAGTTACCTTTTTCCAAACAAAAATGTTAATGAACCTGGAGATTGTCAGCAGTTTCTAGCTATTTCCGCCTGACCTGAGATGACTCCTGCTTCTTCAGATGGTTTCTCATCGTCCTGGCGGGGCTAATGGAGTGAGGGGGAAGAGGGGGCTGACACGAGTCTAACATTAGGCATTTGTAATGGCATCGCGAAAGCACTTGAGAGGCTGCAGCTTTGAACACGAAGAGGAACTCTGACTCGCCGGGCTTTTGGCAGCCTTCCTCCAGGCTTTCTGCTGCCCATGGAAATGCTGGTCAGTGTTATTAGCTGAGCCGGACAAATAATGGATTTTCATTTCAGTGGCAGAACTAAAGACTCCAGCAGTGCCAGGGAGGGTGCGGGGAATTAACCCCCAAACGTCCTCTGCCTGAAACCAAACTTTCAGCTCCGTGTCAGGTTACTTCCTGCCCTCTGTATCTTAAGATAATTACATCAGTCAGGAAACAGAGGCCTTTCCAAGTGAAAACTGAAAATGGCTCGCTTTTAAAAATGTTGAAATGAGGTATCTTGAGTATTTTTAATATATTGAATATTTCCCCTCCCCTCCTCTCTTTCTCCCGCAGAAAAAATTGCAAAATTAATACAAATCACAAACTGTTTAACTCTGCTAAATTCAGATTTCACCAAAAAGATAACTCCTCCCATCCATGGCCAAGGACGAGCCTTCTCTGCTTCAGGCCCCACTGCAGAGATGTTGGTTCTCAGCTCTGGACACCCTGGTAAAATGCCCCAGACCACAACCCGCACTCTTCCTCCTGTTAGTCTCTGCCCCTGCTCTCTCTCCCCTCTCCGCTGTCGCTGCCCTGATGTCCCTTCTGCCCTGCTAGTCCCTTGGTGCCCTTTTCTCCATCGTGCCTTTTACTCCTGCCTCCTCTCATTGGTCTTCTGGGCTTGGTTTCACCTTGGCCAGATAAAATCACCAAGAATCACAAGACCTTTCTTAGTTTCCTCTATTCTGCAGGCTTATAGGAAACTTGTACCTGGGTGTCGTACTGCTTCTTCCACGCTAGACTTTTGCTTTGACTCTTAAACTTAATCCCAGATTCTCCCATTTTACCACTGTTTTCCTCTGCATAGTTAAAAAAGCCAGAAACAAGGCAAACAACATGAAATCAGCGTGGGCTGTGCAGGCTGAGCCACTCAGCACACGCTCCGGATCAAACAAAACTAGATATAAATACAAAATGTATTTACAACTCCCTGACAGGAGCTAGGAGCAAGGTGGGGGTCGGTCTGATCTCCCAAGTAACAGGACGAGAGGAAATAGCCTCAAATTGCACCAGGAGAGGTTTAGGCTGGACATGAGGAAAATTTTCTTTCCTGCAAGAGTTGTGAAGCCCTGGCAGAGGCTGCCCAGGGCAGTGGTGGAGTCCCCATCCCTGGAGGGGTTTAACAGACATGTCAATGTGGGTCAGGGGGGACCTGGCAGTGCTGGGGGAACGGTTGGGCTGGATGAGCTTAAAGGTCTTTTTCAACCTAAACAAATTCACGATTCTGTAACTTTCCAAAAGCCAAACCCCACCACTCCACAGCTCGTGTTCTGACCACTTCAACTTCCAGAAGAGTTTGCTCTGAGACACGACATGGGAAGTGTCCGGAGTGATGTCTTCTGGGGGAAGTTAGACTGTGGATGGTAAAAATCAGACTTTCAGAGGGAAGTAAAATCAAATTTAGATGAGCAATTGCTCCCACTCGGGTGGGACCCACAGGGTGCTCATGGGCACACAGACAAGCACTCAAATGTGGTCCTTATTGAGGATCTGAAACATCCAATTGCTCCTTGTCCCACGGCTGCTGGAGGACATTATATGAATGCAGCAGAGGAAAGAAGGATTTACCCCACCCTGATATTCCAATGGGAATTTCAGGGGCTGCCACATTCCAGTGACACAGCAGTTGTTCACCATCACAGCAGGCAGGGGAAGAAGGCTCCGGGGCTTTGCTGCAGACAGAAGCACCCCAGCAGCGCAGGCTGTGCCGGTCACTGCTCACTCTCTCCATCCAAGGAGTCTTTGGAGAAAACATGATTTCTGCCACATTTTGCCACCTTAATAAAATGCTGGTGAAACATAATACTTGATTATGGTTGTGGGCTGGGGAGTGGGATTCTCTACAGAATAAGTTTTAATGGTTAATTATTTTTTTAAAAGCAGGTGAAATAGTTTCTGCAATTTAAATACAAAGGAAAAAAAACCCAAACAACTAGAGCATTTTTTTTTCCTGTGGATGCATCACAGCCATCGCTGAGCAGCCCTGGGCTGGCGGAGCCCCTGAGCCAGCTGTCATGTCGTGTCCCAGGCCTCTGCAGACTGAGCACCATGATGCAGAGCAGAGCCCACATCGCCCGGAAATTCATGTTTTCCCCTGAAAGGGGAGAGTCTCGAGATTTCACACAAACCTTTGCCAGCTGACTGTGCAACTAAAGAAAACACTGATGTAATTCAATGAACAATGAGGAAGCCAAACTTAGCACAATGATCATTCTGGCTTTGTTTTCGGTTTCAGCAGCTCTGCACAGCATTGATTACATTCACAGGGGCCACGTTTGCTGCAACCAAGGTCTGCAAGGGAGCATATTCTTCACTGGTGCTCAGAATACGGCCCTGCTCCACGTGAACACAGACTTCAGCATGGTGAAACCCACTCGCACAGCACAATTAAATCATGTCTGGGTGCATGCAGTGGCTCTGCTTGTTCCTCTTGCCCCTTTCCTCACAAATCCAGCCCCAGAAGGTGTCTGAGGGTGCCTGGTTTGGAGGCAGAGCTCCGGTGCCTGGGGAGCTGGAAGGTGTGGGGAACCTGCTCCATCCACAGCTGGAGAATGACGTTACAGTAGTGAACTCGCTCATGGCCTGGGTTTCCAGAGCACCCGCTTCATCCAGCTCTGGGCTTCACTCAGTCCGGTTACAAACAGGCATCCCACGCTGCACCCCTGCAGCATACAGGTCCCTGCCTTCCTCGCGAGCAGGGAGCGAGCAGCTCCGTGCAAGAGCAAGCGCATCGCTGTGGCTTTCGTAGGCGTAGACTGCTTTGGTTTGATGCTGCTGAGTGTGGCTGCAAACAGGCCACTAAACCCATGTAAAAAGAATAAGATGAAGAAAAACCAGCCAACTCAGTCTTCTCCAAGTCTTTGAATTTACTACACACGTTTTGGGGGGTTTTTGTGGGTTTTTTTTTCTGCAAGGAAATGTTCATCCTGCTCAGATTTTAGATGGGGGCTGAGATGAGCTGACAGCCTCTCCAAATACCAACACGATCCCTGCGTGTTTCTTTGCCCTGGCTGGTAGGCCAGGGCTCCCAGTCTGACCAGCTATTGAGTGTGCTATTTCAGTACCAGCCTTTCAACGTGCTGAAGACACAGTGAAAGAGGATGTGAGAATGATGGAAATAACATCCATAAATAATTTCTTAATATTTCATTCCAGTGAGATTTTTGTTTTCCTCTGGTCATCTTTCAGCTGAATGAGTTTCTGAGATCTCCGGCAGAGGCAAACACCCCCTTGCACTGCAGATCCTAGCCAGTGTCATGGGCTAAAGGAAGGATGACTTTAGAGCTAGATCATTATTTTGGAGATGGGAAGCAAAGGACAGGAAGAAGCGGATGGTCTCACCTGAGCAGGGAGGTTGCCAGAGGAGCCCCACGGGGACATGGGCTGGGCCTGTGCAGCTCGGTGTGTTCATCAGCGATCTGGAAAGGAGAGCAATTACCAATGAAGATGTTTGCAGATAGTGCCAAGCATGCACGTATCTTCTTAGGCCAGCTGTGCTGCTGGAGGAGAGGTGTGGTGGAACCCAGCCACCCAAATAACCAGGCGGGCTGCAATGGTGGGGGAGTTCAGCAGCAAGAAACACAATCTGCTGCGATGGAGAGAGCAGCAACGCTGGCCTTGCATTAGAGCTGCAGCCGTGGATGTCGCACAGGCTGCTCAGGAAAGATCTGAGCCGTGCAGGCACTTCTTCAAAAACATCGTCAGCTCAGCAGTCAGGGGTGGGCAAAGCACGGGACAGCCGGCAGAAAAGGCCTTTTTGCTAGTGTATAAATTCC
>NW_010406545.1:131136-149384 GCF_000710305.1 Buceros rhinoceros silvestris | reverse complement strand
TTCCTGCTGTACCATCTTCTCAAATAGTGCAAACAGTCCTAGTGTTCCCCGTTCAGAAAGGGGGTATTGGAGAACGGGAAAATTGATGAAGACAGGTTTCAAGCGTCAGAGTTGTGAGCTGCTTCTACAGGAGCAGCTCCTAATAGGATAGGTGCATATGTACGAATATTAGCCTGAGGAAGAGACCGTTGAGGGAGGTTCCGTACAGGCATGGAGAAAGATGCTCAGGAACAATCATTTATTATCTCTTGTCACGGGAAAAACAGTGTGACCCGTATTAAATCATCCAAAACTAAGTAGCTGTCCATTCCACAGGACATTAATTAGTGGATCTCACTGCCATAGGGTGCTGGGGGACCAAAGGTACAGGTGGCTTTAAAAGGGACAAGTTTTTCAAAGCAAGTAGTTGTGATGACCTGAATATGTAATGTCAGGTATTCTCTACATCGCTCTTTTCCTAAAGCTGAGATAATCCCCCGGGGACGTGTCATTCAACATAGGCTTTGTCACTTGAACACTTTCCTTCAGCATCCTCGGGGGTAGGAGATTAGGACGTAGGGATATTTAGGAAACAATTATGGCTTTAAAATCATGGAACCAAGAGGAAGAATTTTGCCAATATGGGCTCTGACCTCAGAAAGCGAATTTGAGGTGATCGACTTCAGCAAGTCCTGGCTTCAATCTGACAAGAAAAGGAGGAGAGTGTTGAACGTGGCAGAGCGCTATAAAAACTGAAGGTTCTCCTGTTATTGGTGAATGCGGTGGTGGTTTGGCAATAACATGCGTGAGGAACTTTAGCCTAGTGACAGAGCTGACCCGATAACATATAAAAATCATTTATCCTCCAATTTATTCCCTAAGTAGCCACAAGACCATGCAGCAGTATTCCAGCCACCAGCATCAGGCAAAGCCCCAAGAACGGCCCTTTCCCCACACAACCCACTTTGCAAACACTGGGCCAAAGGTCTCTCGGTCTCTCCTGCCCAGGAGTTTGTGTGTCTCGGTTTAGCCAGGAGCAGAGCCTGCTTTGCTTGGCGAAGGCACACTGTCACGCCTCTCACTGCGCCTAGTGTCCCCAAAGGGGGGAGCCTTGGCCGGGGACAAAGACCAGCAGATTTTACCAGGGTTCGGGTTATGTCCCCAGCTGAGGCTGTTCTCTCCCCATCAGCCCACGGGGTACCTTTGGTTGGTTTACTCTATCAATAGTACCTCAATTAAAAACCTGCAAACAAACCGATCCCCTTATTTATCGAGTGACAACGTCAACGTTTGCGTTGACAGCGCTGGAGCAGGCACGGCTCAGGGTGTCACCTCTTTGCTGGGAGCTGCGCAGCGCTTGCTCGGTGTAACCCCTGAGCAGTGACCGTTTGCCTTAGCAGAGGAGTGCTGGGAGAGCTCAGGCAAGGCAAGACCTGAGAAAGTTAAACCATTAATAAGCCCACAGGTAATTTCCTGACTGTGAGATCTCGCTATGATAAAAAAGAAAATAAAACATAATGACAGTTAAATTATAGCTCTGATATTAAGAGCAGTTCCGTGATGCTTACAGTGTTTGAGTCACAGAGTAAACAGGGAGCAAAGCAGCAGCCGCTTGAACCTTGCGGGCTTCGCCTTTAGGGAGCTGCGAATCGGAGCCGAGGCTTAAGCTGGGCACGTGGAGAGATGCCGGAATCTTTAGATTTGCATATACAATATTGAGATCATGAGAATGTCACATTTAAATGCAAAACTCACGTGTCTCATGAATAAGTCATGAATGGTGGCAGGACTGATTTATTCTTTTTTTTCCCCCCCTCTCTCTCCAATTGTCATCTCCCCCCCCTCCCCACCCGCTGAAGAGACACTGATCTGCAACGCAGACAATTCCTCCTTCCCGAGGAAATGCGCTGATAGATGAGACTCGATCCCCCGCAAGTGTCCACCCCCCCCCCTCCCCACCCGCTGAAGAGACACTGATCTGCAACGCAGACAATTCCTCCTTCCCGAGGAAATGCGCTGATAGATGAGACTCGATAAGAAGCTGAAAGCTCTTCCAAAACAAAAACATGTGCGTGTGTTTCTTGTTTATACTTGGCTCGGAAGTAAAGGAGCATCATTTCATCTCTCTCCCTCTCTCTCTCTTTTTTTTTTTCCTTCTTTCTCAAGAGATACCTTAATACCATGGCAACAGCCTTCAACCCTTCTCTTGTATGACACAACCAGATTTGGAAAAGGTTAGCTGTGTGTTGTAATCAAATCCAGGCAGGTCAATCATGTAAAGAGATGACTTCCCATGCGCCGTGGAATAATGAATGACTAGATCGCAGAGGTCTTCCTTCCTCCTTCCTTCCCCTCCTTCTCCTCTCGCTGTTTGAAGTGCAGGGAATTAGCGTTTTGTCCCTGGTGAATAAAATTGAAGTGAACAATTTCCAAAGGTTACCAGAAAATACAGAGCGTGGCAGAAATGGAGAAGAACTGGTGGTTATAACGCCCAAGAACAACAACAAAAAAGGTCTCCAGCGTGGACATGCTCATTGTGCCATTAATAAGCCGAGAGGTTTGATGTGCAAAACAACAACGAATAAGACGTGTCAAGGCTGTGAAACGTGCCCTCTCTCACAAACCGAGCAGGTCTCCCTTCCTTTGGCTGCATGTGCAGCTTTTTCAGGCTTAAGACATCACTGACAATTCCGTGCTCCGAAAACAGCGATTCAGAGCTCGTTAGCATGAGGCTGGATTGGGTTTGTTTGGGTTTTTGGTGGTTTTTTTTTTTTTTTGATGACACTTTCTAAAAATCAGCCATTTAGGATTCGCCCAGATGTTGGGAATGTGTCAATTCTGACAAAATTTGCTCAAGAAAAGATGTCTCTGGTCAGCGATGAAACTCCTGAACAAAGCTGGGGACGTACAGCACAAGCTGTCCGAGAGCTGAAGGCAGACACTTGAACAGGGGACGCAGAAGCTCCTGATGGGCAGCTCTCCCCATATCTCCCACTGAAGCATCTCCACACGGCCAATATAAACCCTGCATTGACTTGGCAGTTCCACCCCTGTTGATGCACATGTACCGAATGCGAAGTTTTCCAGGAAAAGCTGCGCCCAGAGGTCCTGCTCAGCAGAGGCAGCAGTCCCACAGCCCTTCGCACCGCTGCTCTGGGGTCAAGTCCCTGCCAGCTGCTTGGACACATACTGGGTGCCACAGAGTCGATAAATGCTTTTTCTGGGGTCTGAGGGTTAGTCTCTACCTTCCCAAAATCACCAGTAAACCCCTCTTGTCTCGTTGCACAAGCACCTTGGGGAAATTGGAAGATTTTGTAGGACGGAGATGCTCCTCACTGAGCTATACCATATCCTCACCTGGCAGCGTTCACCAGAGCAGCTTCCAGCAGCACAGGACTTTGCAACCTTTCTGCACACCTGAATTTGTCCCAGCTGTGTTCCAAGTTAAAAAAGAAGAGCTATTCCAGTTCACACTCACCAGAACTAACCCACAATGCCGGTTCATTCCATAAAGTGTCTTCCAAACTCTTGGACAGACCTTTCCAGATCCTAAGTGTAAACTTCCCACACCCACAACCCAGCGCTGACTGCACGGAAAGACTGCTGAGTCTGTGAAGGGTTCGAGGCCACTCGCATACCCTCGTTCGATCTTCCGGTGTCTTATGTCTGACCTAGTCTTTAAAAACAGGGAAACTGTAAGCAGCTTAACATAGTCTCACAACAAAACCAGCCAGAAATCTTAAACCCGAGTTCACCTACAGAAAGTTTCCGAGACCTAATTTGGATTGAATTTTAATTATAAAGGTAGTTTTGATCTCTGGCTGTTAGCTACTGTAGAAGAACAACACCTACAAGAGGAAACTGAGGATGAAGGCGTCTTAGAAAAGCATGCGCTGCTGTTTCAGGAGAAGGCCTTTGAGCTAATATGCTTTGTGCCATCTGCAGTAGGAAAATAGCTATAAACCCAGCCATATTAACCAATGCTTGAGATGGAAATTCATCATTTTATTTTGAAACAGCTTATCTTTCAGCGCTGGATCCGAGTTCTGTGTCAGAAAAAAAATTTATCATTTCCCCTCCGCAAAGGATAAGAATGGAGAGCGTAAGAGGGATTAGGATGAAACCATTGCAGGCTCGATAATGGCAGAGGGGTTTTTAGAGATTGACTTTGAAGTGAAAAATTAAGCAAACCTTTAGAAAAAGATTTCTTCTTAATCAGAAACAGTGTATTTATAAGAGGCATCCAATGTAAACAAGAGGAATAGCTAAATGCCAGACTGAAGGAGTGTCACCTGCCGCCAGTAACCTGGAAGCTGAGTTCATTCTTCTTCATTTACGTTCAGAAATCAGTGGAGGCAAAGTAGAATTGCGAGGTAGGGAGAGAAGTTGGGCACTAAATGATCCAGCACCCGAGCTCCTGTCCCATCCCCTCACTGCACATCACCCGCAGCAGCTGCAGCTTCTCCTGAGCATCGTTTCCAAAAAGCTTCCTGTGGGAAAACCCGACTTTGGTCCGGCTGCCACAGGGTGCCACAAGTATCAACCAAAGCCAAAGGGGGAATTCTTCCTCCTCAGGGAAGAAATACTCCTGGTGGTCTTCAGAGACCTTTTCTCTCCCATGAGAATTGGCTTCTATAATAAATATATCCTCCCCTTGGCTCTCCACCCCCAAACTTACTGTTTAATTCCCCCTCTTTTTTTTAAAACTACACATGACAGCCTGATTTTCCTTTCTCTTGCACTAGGCACCATCCCATCATCCAACCTTGAACCCAGAAGATATAAACCAGTTCCAGGAAAACAGAAAGTCAATAGCTCTCACCTTCTGCCATCCAGGAGGAGGAATCACACGCTCAACAAAGCCCTGTAACACTGTGTATTGCCCAGCCCCTCATTCTTGAGAGGACAGAGCCCTTTCAAAATGCCATTTAGTAAAAGCCCTTACCCCACCGTGTGGGATAGTGATCCACCGTGTGCTGTAGCCCTCACACGCAGCATCTCTCCAGTGCTCAGGACTTTACCCAGGGCTGCTGCCCATCAGCCAGGTGCTCCCCAGCAGCAGGTGATCAGGGCTCACAGGTGAAAGTTTTGAGTAATACAGTAGTAAAAGCTACTAAACACCCCCCTCCCTTTTTTTTTTTGCTTCCTATTCTTTCCTGTGCTTAATCATCCATTACCTTTTCACTCCAGTTTGATGCTTTTAGGAACTGCTCCACGGACAGTTCAGTCCCTTGAACAGAATCAAAAAGATGCTGTTGGTTCAGTCGGATTTCTTTCTCTTTTCAGCCCCCACAGCTGCTCACTTTAGCTGGGGGGAGCAGTACTGGGCAACATCGAACTTAGTAGCGTAGGGAAGTTCTTAAACCATCCTAATGTGTTTAAATCATGCTGATTTCAAGAAACTATGATGAAAACTATGTTCCATATAGGATTGTTATCCTGAATACGAGAGCTAATAGGTACGACACAGGAGCGGCTGATCCTTCGTTTCTAGCAATATTCTGAGAATAAACATCACCCACGTTCAGATATCAGACGCCTCTTAAATTGCGTTGGCCGTGGTCTTAGGCACAGTGCAGGAGTCCTTTCCCGTGCATTTGGCCTTCCCCATAGCTGAAGCTAGTTTTAATCTATTTTCTGGAATTTTAACAGACCAATTCCCTGCTCAGCGTTAGAAGTAATTATTATGTCAAATCATAAGGTATTTTGAGACCTACTAACAGATGCTCTGCTGTTATTTCATATCCACCTACGGCACTGAAGCCTCTTAGGCATTAATGAGCATCGTCTCTGAAGGGGACTTACAAGCAGCCATGTGGGAAGGAAACACTTTCCTAGGCTTGATCTCTCAATAAATGCAAAAATCATCTCTGATATCTACTCCTCCCTCTGGGCTGGCTTCATTCTCCTCTCATTTCCAAAGGATCACTACATCAAAGATGTAAGAGCAGATCCAGTCTAGAAGTACTCATTTTGAATTCAAGCCTGGGACAAACGAGCAGGATTTCCAGCGAAGTTAATGACTGCTAGCGGTAACCACAGACACCAAAGATGCCGCTGAGCCTCATGCTCCAGCGAGCTTTGAGCCTTTTTGTATCCGCTGCAGTGGGGTGGATGGAGATATTTATGTGACTGTGTTTGTGCTCTTCTCCTGTTCTTTGATTTGTTCAGCAAACTCTGGTTTTCCCGTGGTTCCTCCAACCAAAAATACTGGCTGATTGCAAGGTGCCCTTGTGGGACCAGTCGTGTCATGACTTGTGGGCGCTGGAGGGTTAGAGCATCTTTACTCGGGACTGAGATCATAAAACAGTGTAATTCCCTCCTGCAGCTACTTCAGTGCAAGGCTCTGCAGTCACTGGCGAGGAATCTGGGTCCCTTCTCAGGATACAACAACTGCATTTTAATTGAATTAAGCTATGTCAAAGTAATCCGGCCATCGTATAACCACACTCCAGTCCTGCCCTGAAAGAGCTCGCAGGGTGATTTACAACTCATGCTCCTGAGTAGAAAGGACAAAAATTAATTTCTCCCTCATTTACAAACGGAAAAGTTTTGATACTTGAATTTTTCAGAAGTGATTTTCCACATTCAAAAATTGCTGACGGTGAAGAGCCAGGTGAAGAGTGGAACATGGAAATTCGCACTGATCGCAGACCCTCAACCTCCTTCAACACTTTGTGCTTCCTAATGCTCAGAAAGGGTCACAGCTCGAGCTTATTTTTTCCTTTCATCTGCACTTTTTACATCGATCTTAATTTTCCTGTGTCTGCAACCACAGAGAGTGACGCTTTGCTGCGCTCCTGCAAATGCAGATCATTTTGCCTAAAGGCCACGTGACTGGCGTGATTTGTTTGGGAGCAGAGGGGAAGACGAAGGGCGATGAACGGTCCTTGTTTGCTCGTGTCTCTTTTTATTGCTTTCAGAGCACCTGCTGGATCCTCTGTGATGAGGCACGTTTCCCTTCTCTGCTGAAGGATGCAGATTTGTGCCCTTATAACTAACTCCTCTGACTTCAACTTCCTACCTAGCCATGGTGATCTCTGACACTCGCTCCTTCCAAGCCCAGCACTTGGGTGTTTCACCTACCTGATCTTTAGCAGCAGTTCTTCTTGTAAACAGGGTCACAGAGGATGAGGAGGAGGATGCTGCTCCTGACCTGGCTTGGTGTGTCCCTTTTTCCCCGTGCTACCTGATCCCTGAGAACGCCGTTCCCTGCGTTCGCTGCCAAAAGGCAGAGAGGTCTGAGAGAAGTTGCAGTAAATCCGAGAGGAACATGGGGCCATCTCCCCCAGTTGCTGAGCAACTGCATTGCAGGCATCAGGTAGGACAGGAGCTGTTAAATTTGCTTGCAAATCCTGCTTCCTGTCAATTTAAAACCTCACTTCTGGGTTTCATAGAACCATCTGCTTGGAAGAGACCTTTGAGATCATTGAGTCCAGCCGTTCATGAGAGAAACTTTCCAGAAGTAACTAAATCCTCAAGCATCAAACGCTGCTTAGTGGTGGGGCTGACCTAAACTCACACCAAGGTCACTCTGCTCCTCTCGCTCCTCACTGGTGAATGATTGTCACCCCAAGGGGTTCACGAACATGGTGTGACACAGCGCTGGGTCGGTACCAGAAGGCTTTTTGGATTATCTCACCCTGGGGGACGCCTCACCCACCTCTACAAGGAGGTGCCATGGCACCCTCAGACCATCGTCCCCCCTGCTGTGGCCGAGCAGAGGGGATCTCTGCCGCCCTCGAGACTCTTTAGCACTGCGCTGGGTCACCCTCAGCCTCAACAGCCAAAGCAGCTCGGGCAGATGTTTCGGTTCGATGGGGTTGATAAGGCCGGTGACATCAGGCTACGTTTTTCTTCCAGTTGGAGAAAGTGCCCGGATTCGACTCCCTCCTGCATGTCTGTTTGCCTCAGAAATGAGGCAATTGTGATTTATCTCATTTTTAAAGTACTTTCTGCTGAGGATTTCAATCTGATTATCCCAGAGCTTTGGCCAGCCACTTCTGGCCTGGGTCCTTGGCTGCCTTCTCTCATGAAAGGCTGCTTTTAGCTCTTTGGCCTAGTTTTAACCCTCAAAGATAATCTCCCCACAGCACTCGGCAAATTGCCAGCAGGATTAAAATCTGCTGGGGTTATTTACTCTCTTAATGAAATGCGATATACCCAAGTATATCAGCTCCAATTAACACCCCGTCTGCAACATCTCTCCTTAGCTCTAATAATTGCAGAAAAAAAATCCACGCTCTCCCCATCACCCTGGCCATTAGAGAGGAATTGATTTTCAGGAGTTTTTCGGTTTCATTACTCCAAATATAGCTCTTCCCAAACTTCGCGCTGGCTCGCTCCTCCTTCTCTAAGCTGAATTGTTGCCAGGAGTTGTCTGACACTTTTAAATTTGATTTAAGCTCGGCTGAAATGGGGTGTGGATGAGGGCTGGGAGCTCACCACGCTCTTGGGCGGTTGAGTGGTTGGTCCTGCTGGTGGGCAGGGAAGAGCTCCCGCAGAGGGAAGAAGGGCTGTGCCCGGGTATCCATCCCATCTATTATAGCATTTCCCTGGTGAAGCCCTCCTGGGAGTTTTGGGTTTGTAACCTCATTTCTAGATCTGCATTTTTTGTGGTTTTGAGGAAGGATCACCAGGAGCTGGGCTTGTGCCCCTGTTATCTCCTGTGCGAGGCTGGAGGAGCTCTGGTGGGAGCACAGCAGGCATTTCTCAGCCTCTCCACGGTCAGAAGCTGGGCCATCCCTCTCCAAGGGTGCTCTGTGCACACACATCCACCAGCCTGTGCTCTGACTCTGACTGAGCCCATTTCACCCAGCCTGCAAATCCCTCCTGCCCAGGAACACGTCTGGCAAGGAAGACGTGATACCAGAGCGGGGCCCTGAAGAGGGAAGAAGGGAAAGCCCTGTTGTTTGAGGGAGAAAGCAGGTCTGAAGAGGTCTGGCTGTTGTAGACATCAGGGCTGACTTTGGTTTCCAGGGCTTCTTAGCAGTCCTTGCTGCAGGGTTGTTGTGGGTGAAACAAGCCTGACGCAGGGATCCTGGAAAAGGATTCCTGGGATGCTTTGACAAAGTCTGGAAAGCCTGTCTTAACTTTTCACTGTCACAGCTGCTGATGGAACACTAATATATTCATAATTCGGAAGAGAATAACTCCAAATAAGCACTGCAGCCTCTCAGAAGCCCTCATCTGTGCTAGATTACGTCAAGGGCTCTTGAATTAAACAAATCTGAAGTTTCTAGGCCAAGCCATTTTTGAGATATGACATGAAAAAGCATTAGGAGATGCTTCAAACACTCTGAATTACACTTATTTTCCTTAAGATCCATGTCTCAGAAATGGATTGTCTGACATGCCTCAGATTTTGCCAGACACAGGCCTCCCCTGGCTGTACACCACATCTGCACAGCCCGAGGATGCTCCCAGCATCTCTATGAGCCGTATGACTTCAGCAGCGGGGCCAAACGCAGCCATTGGAAAGCTCGTTATAAGCTTCATCATGGGGAATGGGGAGAATTGGGAGAGTCAATCTCTGTCAGCCCCTGGCCCTTCACAGCCCTGTCTGTCTAAGTTGCAGGCGATAGAGACTGATTTATACGTACCCCTGGGCAGCTCCTCCTTCCCTCTGCAATCCCCGAAGCTGAGGATGCGGTATGGATTCCAGCCAGGGCTGCATGCAGGTGGATGGGGAGCAGAATTTAACTCTAAGTTCTCCCCACCTCTGCCAGACGAAGGCAGAACTGGACAAAACTTGTTACACTTAGTCCTCTTGTTGCAAAAGAAATAGAGGTAAAGTGACGACATGCATCGGACTTCCCGTGGTGCCCTGTCTCGGGCAGCAGGAGCAGCTCTCCATCCTGCCTGCCTGCAGCAGGACTTGAGGCTTCCCTGAGTTCTGTGAGAGCAGAGACCTCTGTCGTTACAGAAGAAGAGGGTGTTGCCGCTAAGGTGACTGAAAAAGAAGATGCACCCCCCGTTTCTGATGACCTACCTCCCAGGAAGGGTTTAGGGAGGTAGGTGAAAGCAGAGGCATTAGCAAAGTACCCACGTTCCCTTGCACTTACTTCTTGTCCACCAGCGAACTGCTGGCAGAGCCCCAAAGTCTGCTGTTCACCAAGGAAAAGAGCGGCACACAGAGAAAACTCTCACCGGGTCAATCAGTGACCTCTCAGCATGAGGAAGGTCACACCCCAGGTTGATCCCCTGGGCTGGAAGTTCTCCATGCCTCAGCACCAAGAGTCACGGAGCCAGACTAATTCCTCAAGAAAATCGGTTGTTGAGTGCTGAGAAAGCAGAGAAACGATGCCGTGAGCTCCAAGAGGGTCTTCACTGTTTCTTTGTGTGTGAGGTGGTTTTCAGCTACTGTCTAATCCAGAACATGGGGAGGTGTGAGGGAAACGACGCGGTTAAAGAGGAGCTGGAGGAGTCGAAGAGCGTGTTTGAGGGGCAGCAGCTCAGTCCCGCGGGGCGTTGCAGTAGGACCCCTACTCTGCGAGGGCTGAAACAGGGGAGGATGAGGAGTGCCCTGCAACGGCCCCGGGCCTGCTGCTGTGCCCGGCGGCCACCTGCGAGTGGCCTCCACGCTGGGACATGGAGTAACCATCACAAAGTGCCCTGTCCTGGGGACACCAGCAGGTCCTTTGCAAGACTCAGCAGCACGTGCCGAGGCTGGGACCGAGGCAGCCCTGAGACTCAGGAGGAGGAAGTTACAGCTGAGTATGAAATGAGCTTTTACAGGCGAGGACTCACCGCGAGCTTCTGCCAGCCTGGCCTGGGCTCACCGCACGCAAATTCGTTGCTAAGGACTGTATGGGAACAGGTTTTGGCATCCGCACAGGAGATGGGCTTGGCTGAGGGGTTCCTCTGCACTAGAGGAGAGGTGACACGGTGCCTGCAGACCCCGAGAGACAGCTGAGGGATAACAGCCTCTGGTTTCAAAGCAGCGCTGAGGTGAGGTCTTCTCTGGTGACCTGGGGTCTGCAGCTCCACGTCCCTTCTCCTACCCAAGCACGTTTGCAACAGTGCTGTGGGAGCTCCCCAAAGCACCTCCCGGGCAAGTGCGTTCCCAGGCTGAGCCCGTGTGAAGGAGACGGCGAAGCAGAGGTGCTGGGGGAACAAGATGACCAGGAAGTCTGAGGGAAAGCTGCAGACACCTCAGCACAACCGTGACAAGCACATGCCAAGCTACTGGCAGGGCCCACACGGTTGGATGCCATGATTGTTTAACCGAACCTCAGCCTGGCTATTTATGGACAGAAATCGTATCCAGGATCCAGGCTGCAGAAGTCTTCGAGTGCTCTCTGGGAATCTTCCAGGAAACGTCAGGAAATTCTGATTAGACAAAAATCAAGACTTTTCATGGAAGTGTACTGGGTTGCTGAGCAGCCACCCATGAGGAATTCCTGGCCAAAAGCAGCGACAGGGCAGGCAGAGAAGCTTCTCCAGGCCAGGGAGGACCCCAGCTTTGGAGCCGTGGTCTTTCTGCTCCCTGGAAACAGCCTCCCCTGGTTTCTGTTGCTGTTCAACCCCAGCCCTGAGAAAAGTTTGCCCTAAAAGCTCTATTAGAGAGGCGTGTTTGAGGACCATGCCCTCGGAGAACGGCTCCTGCTTTGCCCCAGACCTGCTGCAGAATGCTGGGTGCAGGAAATAATGAAATATGAAGAGGAAATATTCAATTCAGCCGCGCTGCCAATGTTAGCGAAAGGCTGCGGCTGGAGGAGAGGTGCTGCCAGAGCCCCCTCCACTGCAACCCTGAGGATTCCAAAACTGACCCCCAAATTGCACTCCACACGTACTTATGTATATCGCTGTGTGAATAAGGGGTGGGGAGGTGTTTTTAATTTGCTTTCTGAATTTTGAAGACTGTATTTTTAATCTTTTCTCTGCAATGCTGGGCCTGGGTTTATTTCGTTGTTTTACTGGTGGCTGAGACTGCTGGGCAGCTACCAGCTCCAGGAGCCACAGCTTCTGAGGGGACACCACCACTGGATATTGTCAGCAATCACATAACCAACGTGGGATTTCATTTGAGGTAGAGCCTCCCAAGTATTCCAAGCCAGGTGTATGAATAAGGTGTCTGTGAAAAACCTTGTGGAGGGGAAGGATGGAGTTTCTCCTTCCTGTGTTAAATACTTTCCTCTAATCCATCTTTCCTGACACCGGACAGCTCGACTGGGTTGGGACCTCAGTCCGGCTGGACACCCACCACCTCAGCAGAGAGGAGGAGCTGCTGCTGGCATGTGGTAACATCCAGCATTGGGAAAAACTGAACCACCTATTTTACATTAGGAGCTAATCTTATGGTTAAAATCTTTTTTAGGACGATCAAAGCCTCAGATCTTTGCATTGCCGAGGTTTCTCCTGGAGACAGGCTCGCTGGACCTGTTCTCACTGCAGCTGCATCCGGGTCCAGCAACAGAAAAAAGAGGCCATCGGGGCACACTGTCTGCAGCCATCGCTACGTGGGTACTAAAATGCTGAAAACACACTGAGCCTCAAGCAGAAAGCGTAGCGTTCGGGCAGGCAGATATGAAGTCGCTCAATCAAGGGGCGTATGCTCCCTTGCCCATGTGCTCACTTAATCCCGCTGGAATCACTGGGAATGACCCCGTGCAGAACGAGAGGGTTGTGCAATGAAGTTCTAGCAGAGTGAGCCATGCTGAAGAGCAGCCTCAGAGCAGAGGAGTGCCTCCAACCCCCCCGCGGGGCTGCCAGGTCACCCCGAGCTACCCACCTCCCTGCTCCTCGGGTCCCCATAATTACCTCCCCCTAATTGCCGGCTCCTGGTCATCAGTTATGTGAGATGTTTACCCCAAAACACGAAGGCAGGGTAGGAGCACTTCATCCTAGGAGAGGGTTAATCTCCGGCTGGATGCAGGATGCCCTCATGGGAATGGAATGTGTAGTGTTGGTAAGTGGTGGTGCCCCAGAAGCCTTTGAGAGCCCACTGACTACTGCATGCTAACGATTGGTATTATTAAAGAACAATTGATGGCCTGTAACCAAACAACAGAAACTAATTACTGGAAAACTTTTATTGTCCTTTAATTACTGGGCCTCTTTGTCAATTAGCAGAAGAGAGAGGGAGAGGGAAGAGAGAGAGAGAGAGAGAGAGAGAGGCTCCATTTATAGCGACGATAAATTTTCCAAAACGACAGTCATCAGTAGCTGGAGAAGCAAGTCTATTAACACACAATATTAAGGCATGATATTTACTCTCGCTGCTAAATGTAGGTGCTTTTCTGCTGAAAAAGTGCAGAGCTCTCAGAATACTAATCAGGGGGTTCTTCCTACGGCTCTGCCGCTGCCTTTTGCCAAGTAATCTTAGCCCTCGACCAAGGGTTTCTCTCTGCACGGCTCCTCCAGCAAGCTGGCCCTGCGCCCACCATGCAGCACCAGAGCTCTGGGGGGCTGAGCTGGAGGCCGGGGGGACGGAGCCGTGCGGCTCCACGCCAGGCAGATGTGCTGGCCCGGGGAAGGGGCCAGCTCACTGCTTGCCCCTGCAAACCCCTGTGAGTGCAGGTGCTGGTGGGACCCAGTGCCTGACGGGCGCTTGGCTGCACGGACCCACGTCTCAGTACCTTCTGTCTCTTGTTCCTGGCTCACTAGCACTGTCCAAAAATAGTTTATTCAACTTTTTTATCCTCTTTTCTCATCCACTGCCAGATAAATTATTTCTGGGCGTATTGTCACGAGTAGTTAACCTTCTCTGAAGATATTTGAACTGCAGTTACCCCCAAAAATGAATCACAGGGGTTTTTTTCTGTCACTTGGCAAATAGTGGTCACCAATATAATTTTCGCTTATTTGACTTTCTCGGATTAACCAGTTAGTGCCTTCTCTGAAGGAAGTGCAGGGGGCATCACCGTCCCTCAGGAAGACGGTGAATCCCCAGGGATGGATGGTGCAGCCACTGCTGCGTGTGGGGCTGGACCATCCCTGATGGTCATTCTAGGTCCCTGCTCCCACGGGGGAGCTGTGAGAGCGGAGAGGGACCCCAGACCTGAAGTCACTTCTGCCAGGGATGAGATGCTTCGTGCTACACAACCATTGCCAGACTCCTGAAAGCTTCAGCTATAATAACTGTCGTTTGGGATGGATCTTTCCTCCCTCAGCAAGGGTATCTGGGAACCTTGGAGGATTCGGGAGCTTCATGAAGTTTTATGCCAGCTCCTACAGGTGCGTTGGCAGAGACAGGGACAGAGGTTATTGGAGGGAGTTAAATTACTCTGCAGAGTAACTGCTTTTAAAAGCAGCTTGCGAAAGAGCAAAGTACCAACCTTTTATCAGAAAACAAATATAATTTCAATTCACAATGGTGAGCGCTGGAGACGTCTGGTTTTCCCATACGTTGATCTGCCTAGCCTGTGCCTGTGCTGGAGTCCCTGCCACTGATGATGGGGCTGTGGGGGGATAAGTGGTGGGGAGGTAGCTTAGAAATTCATCACAGCCTGGCTTATTTTATGTTACTGGAGTAGACTGGGGAGTTTGGGCCATCAGAGAGAGTCTGGAGCAGCTCCTGCAGGTGACCTTAACAGCGGCAGTAATCTACAGTCGCTTGACACACCTATCCCCGTGCGACGAGGCAGAGGGGTAGCTAACCCTATCGAACGCAAGCTGAGCTGTGCGGGATTTAGGGACCCTGGCAGTGCAGGGGGAACGGTTGGACTCGATGATCTTTAAGGTCTCTTCCAACCAGATGATTCTATGATTCTATGATTCCTGGAGTTTCCCCATGAGGCAGTTCTATTTCAGCACTGAGGGTGGGTGCTGAAGCCCCCCTCCCAAATTCCCCTCCCCTCTCCACAGGGGCTGGGACAGGATCTGGTCAGAAGACGGAGCGGTGAAGCCATCCCTGGCAGAGGAGCGCAACACCCAGCATCTCTCAACACAAGCTGAGTGCGGACAGCATGTGCCTGGGACTGTGCACCCCAAGATCCTCCAGAGGCAGGAAAAAACAGTAAACCTAGGAGGATGAGGCCGGTTTTCTCGGGGAAGGTGCCACGGGCGGTTATCTGCAGAGCAGGGCAGGGCTCGGGCATCACAGCACCTGCCTGCACAGCCCGCCGGGGAGCAGAGCGCCCGCGGCGCCAGCTGGCTCTGCCTTCCCCACACACACCTTTATCCTTCTGTTTGCCTGCTCCTTGCCCATCTGTTGTCTATTTCCTCCCACATTTTCTTTCTCCTTTTCCAGCTTTTGTTTTTCTGTTTTTCTCTCCACTACTCACGCCACACCTTTTCTCTTCCTGTTGTGCAGCTTCTTGCTCTGAATAAAACGGGAAGGTGCAGCATCTCCCTTTGTCCCGATTTCCCGGTAGGACTGATTTCAGAGCTCCCGTTTCTGAGGAGGTCTCCCTGTGCTCCCCACGCACCTGGTGCTGATGGAGACACACAACCTGCGCAGGGTGGGTGACCTCGTCCAAGGGGGAGAGGCCTTACAGCAGTGTGTTTTCTTGGGAAATCACACAAATAATGATATCCAAAGGAAGGGTTCTGCCAGGAGAGTTATTTCAGTGGAAAACTGTTGTGACAGATTCCTGAAAGCTTGGAAGAATAGTAAGAAAAAACACAAACCGAGACAGCCAGGGTTACCGAGAGACTGAAACGGTGTTTTGTCTTCACCCGCCTCGCAGCCATTTGCTCCCTGTCTCCTCCTTCGAGGCCTGTGTCTTGCTCAGTCCTAAAAGAAAGTGTCTCCACTGGGAAAAAGAGCCCTGTGGCTCCAGGCAGATGCTGAAGCAGCCTGACCCAGAGCTGTAATGGTAAAGCAAGCCCTAGGGCCAAGGCGTCCTGTCCCCAGGACCATCCAGGTCCTCATCGGAGAGCTGTCTGCACCTCCTGGCATTGCCAGAAGGGTCACTCAGCACCTTCAGGCTTGTCCTGTCCCTCTTTGGATTGTTACTCCTGTCAAAGTGCTCTGTCTCCAGAAGCATCACCCACGTGTCCATTTTACAGATGGGGAAACTGAGGCACAGAGAGGCAGTTTCTTCCACAGCAGATTGGGGGATCCCATTCTGTTAGCTTCATCGTTGCGCAGCGCTGCCCATCTCAACGCCTGAAGGTTCTATTTTCAACTTCCTGCCTCCACCAGGTGTTCAGTGCCCTGGACACGTGGCCATGCCTCATACAGGAGTTGCTTCCACAGCTCTTCAGTCAAGGATTTGGGAGACTTGGGACCTATTCCACACATTTCCTGAGGAAAGGGACATGAGTCAGGGCTTGTTTCCCTGGCAGGGGACTGTAACGCTTGCCAGCGTGCCCCAGATGATGGGTCTGTGGAAGCACAAGCCTCACACCGTGCTGTGGTGCCTCCAGAAGCTCAGCTGGGAGCACGGGAGCTGTGGGTTGGGCGCTGAACATCAACACGGGAAGAGACACAGTCTCAGCCCTGCTCTTGAAATGCCCTGGCTGGATGGTGTTTGCTTTTAGCACCCCTAAAACACACACAGGGCGGCCAGGCGGACACGTGAGGACCATCACTGATAGGGAGCAAACAATTACAAAACCTAGTTGCCTTCCTCTGGGGCTCTTACTGGTGTTTTTTCTAGCAATTTTGGCAGAGAGCACCAATAACAATCACGTACCCCGGCCACCGCTGCCCTTGTCCCCGCTGCTGCCAGTGAGGCTCAGCACCTAAGGTGACAGCCCCACCCTCCCTGTCGCACGTCCCCTGCCCTCACCGCAGGGACGTGTGAACTTTACAGCTTACTTTGACCCACTTAAAGGCAGGTGGTTTTCAAAAAGAGTGGGAGGAGCGATTTCCTCCCGCAGATCTGGGTGCCGCTGCTCGCCCCGGGAAAGGACAAAGCGGCATTTCGGGGGCCGTGCTCCCCACTGGGAGCAGCTGGTGGGGGACAAGGGTGCGAGGAGCAGCGTGAGACACACACAGGCACACACCACCGTGGTCGAGTGAGAGAAAAAAGGCACCTGCTCAACTCTGGTGCCTTTGGCACGATGCTCCCCCCACTCTGACATTTACAGAGCCCCAACTTCTAGAGACACGTGATCCTGAGAGAGGTTCAGGTTTCGCTTCTAAGCACCAGACAGTTTGTGCTTCATCACGGCTTTTGTCTGCAAATGAGAACGTGACCCAGTAGCTCAAAACCAGGAGGAGAAGCAGAGGGAACTCCAATTAAAAATGAAGATCATGTGGCAGTTTGGCTGGTTCTGTGGTTTGAGAACCTCAAGATTTTCTGGCTTTTGGGGTTGGCAGTACCTCAAATTACAGAGAATAACTCACCTTTCTGCAGAGACTTTCATCTGGAGAATCCCAGCCTGCTTCACCAACTCAACCCAGAACTATCATCACCGGCAGCCAGTCTGTGCTGTGCGCTGGAAAGCGCAGGGTGAGAGGGGGCTGGCAGAGCACCCCAAAGCCAGAGGCTCCCAAAAACACCTGCAAAGTGTGGTGGGATCTCTGACCACACCTGGCCAAGACTCGCCTCCAGAATTGCTGCGAAAGCTGGAAGACACAGCACGGATATCAGAGGCAGGGACACTTGGGTGACACGCAGGGACTTTGCAGCGTGGGTCCCTCTTCCTTTCTGCCCCCTGTGGTCCTCACTTAAAGAGCTGTTTCCCAAACCAGCCCCTTGCTGGTTTGCCTGGACCAAGAGGCTGTTGCGTGTTTCCTCAGGCAGGGAGCAGGCTTCTAGCAGCAGACTCGATTTCTAGGCAAATCAGTGCCACGGTGTCACAGGTGCCACGTGTGAGTGCTGGGGGACAGTCTGTAGGCTTGGATGTGGACAGTGCGTGTTACAGAGCTCATTTTAACCACGAGCTTCATACACTAATGACACGATTTACTGGACTTCCTTCTATAAAATTAGATCATTACCTAATTAAACAAGAATTTAATCTGTGTTTTCACTGGGGTTTGTAACTACAGGAAATTGCCAGAAACACACAAAGTTCGTCATTTTGCATCGTTCGATGATTCAGAGCTGGGCGGCTCCCCCGTACGAACCTGAGGTCAGCAGTTTCGTGACACGTGCTGTCTACCACATCCAAGGACACGAGAAATCTCTCCAGAAAGTGGGAAAGCGTTGATGCTAACCACTTCACACAAGAAACCGGTTTCACCTGAGCCACCAAAGGACTATTTAAAGAAATATGTCAAACCTGGGTGAGGAAGAGCTCCCCAGCGCCAAATCCCAGCACTCCACATTGAGGAGCTCTGGACCAGGGTCCGGGGATGATGTTAATCCATCCGGCAGCGCGGTTCTTCCTTTTAGGCAGGCTGGTTTGCTCCCGTCTCTTGTAACGGTTCA
>NW_010406545.1:127392-131036 GCF_000710305.1 Buceros rhinoceros silvestris | reverse complement strand
GCGGGAGCAGGAAGCCCATACAGGGTACAATAGACCGGCAGTGTATAATTATCGTGCTGTATCTGCTTTCATATCACAGGTATTTTTAGATGTGTCAGTTTGAAATCCAGGATTTAGTGCACAGAGCCTAATGGATTGTTCTCTCTTTCTCTCTCTTTTAATGTCAACTCTCAATATGCATGAAGCAGACATAAAAGCACTTTTGTGCAGGTGCTGTGAATCTCTTTGCACAGATGACAAGGGGAGATGGTTTTCTAGATTCATTGAGCTTCAGAAGAGACAGGACTCGATGATCCAGCCTGAGCTCCTGCATAGCAATAGCTTCACCCATGGCCCCCTCCACGAGCCAGGCAGCTCCGCACATGCCGGGAGAGGCACAAAGGATCTCCCTTCTGCAGAGGTGGCTGGTTCCTCCCACGTGGAACCACACTCGCAGCTTGCGCAGCCTGGGAAGGAGAAGGGGGGAAGTCACTCCAACTCTGTGCACTCCTGCAAGGCTGCCTGAATTCCGCCTAGCTCGAACTTGGCCGCATCACGACAGGAGCCAGAGCAGCCAGCTCCTGAGCAAGAGACCCCCCGGCCAGAATCCCTGCACAGAGGGGAGCTCCTAAAATCCTCCCACCTTCCTGAGGTTGGAGAGGCCTCTGGCTGCAGAAGCTAGAGCTGAAAGCTGATCTACTCCAGCCTGTGGGCCCTTGATCCTGTCCAGAAGACGCAGTATTAGCTTGGGCTTGACGCAAGGATTGTAGCAACCTGCCTGGCCAAGTGTGGTCCTTACTTGCTCCCATCAAAGGCATCGTGCATTTTACAGCATCCTCCCCAAAATGGGTGAACGAAAGTCTTCCTCAGCCCATGGGGCTTGAGTGCTCAGAGGCTCTGTGGTGAGCTGCAGTTTGGAACAGGGTGGGGATAGAGAGGGAGATCCAGACTAGATATAAGGAAGAAATTGGTTACAATGAAGGTCGTGAAAAACACTGGCCCAGGTTGCTCCGAGAGGTGGGAGCAGCCCCATCGCTGGCCCCGTGAGAGGTCAGGTTGGCCCTTGGGGCTCTGAGCCCCCTGCTCTGGGTGCAGATGTCCCTGCTCCCTGCAGGGGGTTGGACCAGATCACCTTCCAACCCAAACCATCCGGTGATTCTATGTTCTGTGAAATCCCTTGGTCTGGCAGCTGATCTCGTAACAGTCCAGTTGTCTGAATTATGCAGAGGTCACAGTCGGTCTTTTCCACCGCTGATCTCCCACCACATTGGCCCGCGGACACAGGCTTCAGAGAGACCTACAGATGCATGTAAGCACAGACACACGTTCATTGGCTCACAGAGATGTCCAAAGCAGCTGAAGTTCACACCCCTTGCCTCTCAGCAGAGCTCCTCTGTGCCCAGCACACGCTCTGCAAACACGACCCCAGAGCAGGTTGATCGCGGAGGTCCAGGGAGGCTCTGCAGAGCACAGCCCCAGGGACAGGCACTCAGAAACCACACAGACCTATCCTGCTCCACTCCCGATCAGACCAAAGAGGGCCACCAGCTAGGCTCCTTATTCTGCTGCACTTTTACTGTGTTTCTCAGTTTAAACTCGAGCAGGAACCAGCCATGACTTGGGTTTTGTGTCTCTCACAGCATCAGAGTAAATCAAGGGGCAGCTCTAACTGCCAGTTGCGGCACCTGGCACACCAGCGGTTCCTGATGGTGTGAATGGTGCTCCAGGCTTGTAGTGAAGGCATGACTGAGACAAAAAGAAAATCCTTCCAAGAAATCTCTGCTTCTTTTAGCTGTCACTGCCACGTAACAGAAGCCTTTGTGGAAACCAGTAATTCACCGGAGCAGATCTTCAAGTCCCCCTGGTCACGTGTTTCAGCCCAAGGTAAACAACTCTGTTCTGATAGTTAACTCCACCCTGTTTGAGGTTGAAGTGAAGCTTTTTTTTTTTTTTCCCCAGTGTTTACTTAATAGCTGTTATCAAGCTACTATGAGATCCCCCTTCCACCACCCACAGCTGTGTGCTGGATGTGTCCCCACTGGTCCCACAATGGAACGAGTCACACGCCCTGCAGAGAGAAAGTCACTGAGCAAACAAGAACAAGCAATCCAAGATGAGGTGCAGATGGGGAGGGTGGGGGTGGGTAGTGGGGTGGCCAGAAATTCATATTTTCATGAAGATACCAAATGGTGGGAAAACAAATTCATCTGGAGCAAGTTTTGTGTGCAAAGACAGACTGCACCCATGTGTGGCTGGATTTGGCGCATTCTTGCTTTGACCTGGGGAACGCTTGGGTGAATTAGTGCTCCAGCTCACCTGGAAGAAGCTTCTCTGGGAGATGTCAGAGCTTAGGCAAATGAAGACAGTCCCATGAGGTCCCTCTGTGCTGACCTTCATGGTGGCAGGCTGTCCCGGCAGTGCCCACCTCCGAGAGAGCACAGAGCCCAGGGCAATGGATTTGGCAGGACCAGGCTAATGTTGTTCACCTTCAATGTGGAACGGCAGCTCCCAAACCCTCCACCCTGCGCCTGGGGTCAGGACCCAGCGCTGACCCTCACCCCTTACAGCTCCACCAGACCAGCATTTGGGCTCCAGAGATCCAGAGATGAACCACCAGATGTACCATGTTATGTGTGATGCCAAGCACATTCTTTCGGGGAGATAACAATACCAGTTGATCTATTTTTAAGTTAGTTCCTTGACAGAACATTTAGACATTCCTCTTAGAGAAGGATTTTGTAATGGGTTCCTATCATGTCAATTTAGAAAGCGTTCCAGCCTCCCACTACTGAGAAGTGTAAAACTATTGGCAACATATGGCATCCCCGTGGAGCTATTTAATTGTATAAAGGGCTGCCAAAAGATAAAAAGGGACTCAGAAAAAAAATACTACAGCTCTGTTCTTCCCTTTTCAGCATCTAACAGCAAAACAGCTTGCTAGATTTCCTAAATCCCCTCTCTAACAAAGCTGGGCTGCTGCTTTGGTGGTTAATAAGCTGGGGGCTCTCATGGTGTGACCAGAGATTTGACTCAAACCCCAGATCTTGGCGGCTGAATTTTGCTGCTCCTTGGTGGTGACCACTGACCAGCACGGAACCTGCGTTCTTCCTGTCCCTGCGGCCCAAGTGTTTGCTGTGTCAAGTCTGGAGGATGCAGCTTGTTCCTTTGGCCACCAAGGTGTGATGAGGGGCTCAGGCACTGCCCGTGCATGGCACAGCACCACAGTGACCCTGACTTGGGGATCTCTAACCAAGAAAGCCCACCAATGCCATCTCTGCATCCCTCATACCTGCAGCCACACCAACACTTCCCTGCACCATGCACAAAGCTCCACCAGGACAATTGGAAAGTGGAGGATGCAACACAGCTCTCCCACTATTTGCTTTTTAAGTTCACAGAAGAAATCTCCACCCTTGGCAACTCCCTGGAGGTGATGGCAAACCAATTTTCAGGGGATGAGGATCACAGTCCTGGGCGGGGTAGGGGCCTCACATTCACCATTGATCCTTGGCTTGGGAAGATGCCCCTGCTGTCCCATGGAAACTTCATGAACAGCGGGAATGAACCACCCTTGTGAAGGATGTGGGAGCTGGAAATGTGGGGATCCATGTATTGGGTAAAGAGTTTACAGATGCTATGGATCGTGCTCCCATTTCATGGTCCCT
>NW_010406545.1:124744-127259 GCF_000710305.1 Buceros rhinoceros silvestris | reverse complement strand
GCACCCCCCCCCCCCAGATAGACTATCCTTACCCCAAAACTGCTCAAGCCTGCCCATGTGGTGAGCAGGATCATACCCCAGCCCTGTGCCAGGACCTAAACACTGTGAACACCAAGGGAGAGCTGCTGCTCTCTGCTGACCATGGCACCTGAAACCCAAAGTCCTGCTGGGGCCTCATGCTCTGCATGATGCAGGGCTGAGAGGTCTGTGGGGTGGGGCACACCATCCCAGGAGGAACATCATCCGCTCTGCTGAGTGGGCACTAAACTACTGGCCGTGGACAGGAGCAGGTTGGCCACACCACATCAGGCCACACGTTCTCAGGAAGAACAGGATTACGGGGACGTAAGAGGAGTTCAAAACAACAACAAAAGAATTTCTAAGTGCATAAATTCTTAGAATTCTCATGGAAAAACAGCGGGAAAGAAACAAGGGAGGAAGTAAACACCAAGCCCCGTTCAGCTTACTGAGGTGATTCAAGAAATTATTAAACCACAGTCATTCTGCTGAAGATGGAACTCCAACTTTAATTAACCCTAGCAAAGGGAGTATTGAGGATGGCAGGCAACAGTGTGTTTGAAACTCAGCTTTGGAGGGGAGAAGGGCTTGAGGCCAAACCAGACACCCGTGGAGAAACAGGCAGCAAGAGATGGTACTATGACAGGCACTGGAAGTCCTCAAGAACATTTCCAGTGCTGCTGAAACCCCAGTAAAGGGAAGACAAGAAAACTATGGGGAAGCTCCATTATTCATCAAGAACAGCACGAGCCCCACACAGCCATGGCCTGTTCATGGGTAGAAAGACCAAAGCTCTGTCAGGGTTTTGTAAAAAGGGCACAAGAGGGAGTTAACTGAAGAAATAAGGAGAAAAAACCCCCAACAACACGCAAGGCAGGGAAGGTGCCAGCCAAGATCTCTTGAGATCCTTCAGAAAGAAGAGGTGGAACAGGAACCTGAAATAGCCAGTCTGTCACTAAAACCACCCCCTGCCCTGAAAACCTGGAGAGTCGCAGACTGCACAGCTCTGGAGGAGAAGCTCTAGGTCTCACCCTGACTGCGCAGGCAGTGCAGTACTGGGAGGACTGGATGACCTGGATACTCCTCTTGGATGGGGACAAATACATTCAAATGGAATTTCAGAAAATCTTCTATCTGTATTTCTCAAAACAAATTTTGACTAATGTTTTTTTTCATCTTCAAGGACTCAGACACAGGTGAAGACGAGTCCTCCTCCCCATCCCTGCTAGGAGCATCCTGCTGCTTCTTCTGGGGGTCTCTCAGACCACCGTCTCCAGCAGCACTACAGACAGCGCAGCTGAGACCGGTCTTGCCGTCCTCTCGGCTGTGGGGACCTGCTGGCCCTCACCGGCGTGACTGGAAAACCCTGCAGGGAGCCCACACCTCATCCTCATGGAAAATCCCAATGGATCTTTTGCCTGCTTTCTGCTTTTTAGCCAGCATCTCCTGCCAATAACGGAAGAAATAGCCTGACGGAGATATTTATACCCTGACTGAGATAAAATATGCTTGAATCCCAGTGACTTTTCTATAATGATCCAGTCACCGAGGTGGTTTTGGAAAAGTTCTGCGGTACCAGCACAGACGTGAGGTTTGGCCTCTGTGGGAGGAAGAAAGCCTGAGTGCATCACTCCACTAAAGGCCATCGCAGCTCCCCATTGACGTGCATTATTTATAGCAGGACTGGCAGTAAATTAGTATCTGATGAGCTCTGATTGAGCCTTTGTGCTGGCTCAGTCCCACTAATGCAGCCTACGGAAAATCCTGCCGCAAAGAAGCGGTGTCGCAGGCTCCATCAACGGCACTCACCAAACCTTCCCTGTGCTATCAAGAAGATGATTCTGTGGGAGGGTCTGCACAAGCTGGAGCAAAAGGTGTCACTGTCACCACTGAGCTGGACTTTATTAGTGCACACTGGATTTCATTGGAAAATCTGTTTTGCCTTGCAAATAATCAGGTCTGGGAGATCAGATAGAAAAAAACCCATGAGAAATCATGTTTTGGTTTAATCAGAGGAGAAACAAAGACACATCTGCTGAATGAACTCACTCCCTCTTCCTAAGTTGGGCTGGATCTCATTAGTAAAGGGATTATTTCACCCTGAAGAAAGTCAACAGTTTGAACACAAACTAGAACTCTTTACTTGACCGAACGCATTTAAAATAAATGTGTGTCTCCTCCTTCCCTTCCCCATTAGCGCTGACTTGTCATTCCAAAGACACAGATTTATGTTGTTATTCTAACAGCATCTTGCTCTACGTCATAGGTTGGACTCAGCATTCGGTATTGCTGTAAATGAGATCGGCAGGAACAAACAGGAGGGGACCCTTCCTTCACAGCCCTGATCTACATCAGCACTGCTGGGGTTGGACTACCCACACAACCCCTCCAGAATCGCTCGTCTGTAAGGATCCCCCACATGCAAAATCAATAGCTGGAAAATCTCTGAGCATCAGAGATTACCAGTGCCTGTGTTTCCCTACTTACATGACGCTCT
>NW_010406545.1:112360-124643 GCF_000710305.1 Buceros rhinoceros silvestris | reverse complement strand
TGTCCCTTTCTGGGGACCACCACTACCCCGATGGCCTTCCCTTCTCCCTGAGGTTCTGCTCCCAACCCCTGCTCACCGGCATCACTCTTCCCTTTATTTCACCCCACTTCTCTGCTCCTCTGGCTCTGTGCAAGACGAGGAGACTCCCACTCCCGTTCCTTCTCAGCATGTTGTATAAATGCTGGGGACAGCAGAGCGTGAGCAAGTCCTGCACCTCCCGAGCCACCACAGGGTTGGGTTGTACAGGAGCTGCTGGTTGAGCTCAGGCAAAAGCCAGAGCTGGGTCCAGGTTTAGTGCCCAGGTTTACCATCTCTCACAGGGGGGTTTGTTCTCTTTCACAAGAAGGGTTTGGTTTCATCTCAGTAGAAATTGGGAACGTCTTTAACATCTCAACACTTTTCAGTGGGCTGGGAAACGCTTTGCGCTGGGCTCTACCAACCAGTGGAGCTTGTTGCTTCTCCCTAGTCATAAGATTTCAGTGAACCTTATTAAAAAAAAAAAGAAAACACATGAAAAATGCAATGTCCCCACTCTGGCATGTCGCCTTTTCCAGAGGATGAGGGTGGCTGCTGCTGGATGTCCCATTTTGCTGCAGAATACCTCAGCATGGATCAAGGCTCTCCAGGGTCTCTTCTCTAACAGTGGCCCATCTTAAAATGGCTTTTTCTTTGTTTAGTTGGTTTTGGCTGTTTGAAAACCTTCCCAAGACACTGCAGACACATGAGAAATCTTCAAGTAGAAGAAATGCAGATGAGAAACCTCTACTTTCTGCAGAGGAGTCTGTTTTTAAATCAGATCTGAGCTGCGATGTCGGTAACGTGAGCTCTTTTCAGCTTTAACCAAACCGCAGGAACCATGTGTGCAGGGGAAAGGTGGCTAATTTCTTAGAAAAGCTTTTTGTTTCCTTTTTTATTTTATTGTTGCCATAAGACTTTGCTGCAGAGTGAGCGGAGGAGTGAGGCTGTTCTTGTTGTTACACAATAAGAACAGAAGAAGAGAATCTGGCTACTTCTTCTTCAACTACGGTGATGTTGAAAGCAGCAATCAGAGTATTCCCGGGGGAGAGGGGACGGGGGGACCCGCAGATGCTGTGAACAGTGCTTTGGATTCCCACCTCCTCTCCTGGTCATGTGTGGGCCTGAGGTGGAACCATGAGCTGTCACTGACTCTGGATTGTCCCATCAGCCTCCTGGCAGGTGTTCCTGATGCTGGCCAAGCTGCCGGCTCCAACCTGCAGAGACCCCTGGCTCCAGCTCCGCAGCCTGCGCCCGAGCTCCGGGGGTGGGCAGGTCTGCAGGGGAGCTGCTTCGCAGGTAGTTTTGGTAAACCAGTGAGGACATTGGGGAAGAGCTGGAAGTAGAGAAGATATGGAATGGTTCAATTTAAACAGAAGAATGCACCAAACCTGATCTTTTTTTGGGAAGGGCAGACTTTGAGAAACAGAGCAGACAAATGCAGCCAGCTCTGCTCGTGCTCCCTACAGCAGAGCAGCAGGGCCTGAGCGTCGGGGAGACCTTGGGAAGCCAGCGGTGCAAAGCCGGGAGGGCACATTCCAGGCAAAGGGAGAAAACCTACCACTGATCTCCTGGAAGAGAGAGTGCAGGAGAGCAGAGAGCCTGAAAGGGGCAGAACAAGAGATTGAGCAACACACTCCCTCAGAGCGCAGAAACTGCAAGACCAAAACAAGACTCGCCAAAACTCAGGCTGTTACAACTCACAATTTTTTTTTTTTTAAAAGTAAAAAGTTCTTAGGTCACAGAGACAAAAAAGAGAGCAAGAGGGATGAAATAAAATATAAATGTAGTTACAGCAGGCCCCCTAAATGCGTTCTTTGTTTCAGTTTTCAATAAAGACGATGCTTCGGGACACAAGGGCACAGGCATGATAGCTAATGGGCAGCAGAGTTATAAAAATGGAAATTTTGGCATCCAAGGTGAAAGCAAAACTGAAAGAGCTTTAGTGCACTGAAGCCAGGAAGAACAAATAACCCAACCCTGACTCCTTAAAGAACTGGCACATGAAATCACGAGCCCACTGCTCAGGATTTTTAATACATGCGTCGAGCGGGAGAAAACGGCAAACCCAGTTCTCCTGTTTAGAAAAAGGAATAAAGGATCCAGGCAACGAGAGACTTTGACGGTATGCAAAGCTTAGAAGAAATTTGTGAGGAAAGAATAATTAAAGACCTGAAGGTAAATGGAAACTCGGATCAAATGTAACAAATAAAACACTTGGATGATGCTGATGAGGGAAGTAATAGAAACAGAATGAAATGTGGTAGTACAAAGTGCAGAGCTGTGCCTGCTGGGAATAATGACAAGAATTCTTGCTTGAAGCTTGGGCTTCATCCCCTGGAAATGACAGGACAGGAGATGAAAGTTGTTTCCACTCACAGAATCACAGAACTGTTCTGGTTGGAAGAGACCTTGAAGCTCCTTGAGTCCAAGTGTCCTCCCAGCCCTGCCAGGTCCCCCCTGACCCCTGTCCCTCAGCACCACCTCGACACGGCTGTGAAGCCCCTCCAGGGATGGGGACTCCACTCATCTGTCACAGGGGCACAGTGAGCTGCCAGCGTGGTGCAACTCTGAAAAAGGCAGATGTGCTCATCGCAGCCGACATTATCCCACGAGGAATGGGTGAACGAGGGCATTGCGACCCTGCCCAGGGGTGACGGTGTCCAGGACCACTGCCCATCTCTCGCTGCCCCTGCTGAAGGACAGAGAAGGGGAAGGTGCAGAGAAAGGCTGCGGAAGAGGCTGCACGGACGGAGAACTCAGATGCTCAGAGCTTGGCTGGTTTAGTAGGAAAAAGCAATAGCCAAGGGAGACATGACAGCGGTAAGAGAAGGTGGAATAAAGAGAGAGGAGGAAGAAAGCTATTTAAGCTAAAGGACTCTCTTGGAACAAGAACAAGTGCAACATGCTGCCCATGAAAGCATTTAGGAATTTATAAGATTTTTAATAGAAGAGTTGTAATGATCGGGAACAGCCTCCTGAAGTTTAGGGGTAGGAGGAAGCTGAACCTAGGCTTGAAGAAGAGCTGGAGAGGTTCCTGGTGGGTTATATGGTGGAGATGCTGGAGGTCTTTTCTCATCCTCTGGTCTTACAGCTAGGGGGAGGGATGTGAAACAATGGCTGGGCGCGAGGTAAAGGTGTGGGTCACAGCTCCTGCAGCACAGCCTCGCTTGCCTGCTTGCTTCACCTGGAGGTGCAGCAATGACTCTTACCACCCAAGAGCCTCTGGTGTCTCTGCACGTTCAACCTTTCCCATAAAAATCCTTATGATTCTGCTATAAAAATCTCCTGGTTTGGGGGTAACTTTTTAATTCCTTTGCCCTGGAGTCAAGTTTTGGGTTTCACCTGGGAGAGACTGGGTTTGAGGGAGAGGAAACCAGACGTGGGTGATATTCACCAGGAAGGGACAGGACTGGGCAAGGCCTTTCTAACCTCCGCAAGCACCTGCTTCATCCGAGGTGCTGGTGTTCGAGTCTGGTGTGTTTCTAGAAGGCAGCCAGTGCTGGGCAGAAGGAATTTCCCATTGCATCCTGGAGAAATGTTAGTCCTTTACAGAAGGGCTGTACTTTGAGGCCGGACATGAACCCATCAGCTTTCTCCTGTGTGCCAGCATTACCTCAGCTTTCTCGCCCTTCCATTGCTCAGAGCCGGCTCCATGGCCAAAGAGCTTCACACCCACACAGTGCGGAGCTGCACAGCCATCGCAGCGGGGACACACCACCTCTGCGGGCCCGTGGTGTTGAGAGGGTTCCGAGTGCAGCAAGGAGCTGAGAGACAGATTCAGCTTTCACTTGCACGAACCTTACGCTTGCTGGCATTCGCGGTGGTCTTCCCGGTTCAAAATGCAGGGTTCGCTGACCCTGTCGCTGAAGCAGGAGGCAGAGCAGAGCCTTGATTTCAAGCAGCAGTTGTGTCATGGGTCAGCAGAGGTGGGGGCACCATGGGTGGACACGCAGGATGAGCCCCCCTAGACTGAAGGCACATGGACATTGTGTCTGTTAGGAGCAGGTCTGTGAGATGAGGAAGTGCCGTTCTCCATCATCGCTGGAGCCACTAGTTAAACTCACTTGGATCACAGAGTAATTTTCCCACTCTGTTCAAGGTTTCTTTCACAAGTGCCACTCCATGTCTCTTGATTTGATTTCCTTGTACCTTTTTTTCATCCATTTTTAATAGGCTTCCAGATTTTTAATAGCTTTAGAGATTTCTTTTCTCCTTCATGTCTATGTTGTTGATTGTAAGACTGGCTTTTGGATGTCTCCTTTCTTTGATACCCCGCTTGCCTGGGTCGTCTTTGCACTTATGCTTTAAACATATTCTCAGTGTACTTGGTTTACTTCATTGAGCGTTTTTGAAAGCATTGCCTTTGCTTTTCCTCTCAACTCTGTTATCTGAATACATCTTAGGTAATTAATCAGCTCCCATTGATCTGAACATAAACTCCCAGATTTTTCAGACATTCATTACATGTGCTGAATAGAAGTGAGAGTGGCTGGATGAGAGAATTCATACCTGACAAACAGCCCATCCAGATCTGAGCTGTTCCTTCTCCTCATGCTCTTCTCATTGAGTAGCTGGGTGGGGGAGTGACGTTTTTCAGACAGCTGTGAGTGAGAAGTAAAAGCTCAGAATATAAATTCACTCTCTTAAGGGCTCTTCTTGCTGGTTCCTCTACATCAGCAGCCACCTCTGAATTTAAAACGACCAGGATTGCCTGGTCCTCATAGAATCATAGAATCATCTGGTTGGAAGAGACCTTAAAGATCATCCAGTCCAACCGTTCCCCCTGCACTGCCAGGGTCCCTAAACCATGTCCTTCAGCACCAAATCCACACGGTTTTTAAACACTTCCAGGGATGGGGACTCCACCACCTCCCTGGGCAGCCTGTGCCAATGCCTAATAGTTGCAGTTCCATTCCTAAACCCACCTTCAGCTGTAATACGTTTGGATGCCAAAGCACCACAGCATGGCTCCAGGAAGCTGGACCAGATGCTCCTGAGCGCCTGTGGCCCTGCACAGACCTGTGAGTTGCTGTGAGCACCTTCTCTCACCCTGAAACCCAGCCTTGAGAGTAACTGAGGACAAGCAATAAAAGAGAATGTTCAATCCAAATTACAGGACATACTTGAGGATGCAGGAAATCATACTGCAGCCTCCTCTCTCTGTGTCCCCTGTCATGGGGGAGCCGGTTGCAAATGAAGAAAAAACCTGTTTTTTTACTGTATCATGGGAGAAACAGTGTGCAGCCCCCCAGCAAGGCCTGTATCCCAGAGCACGAACATAAGGGATCTGTGTAATCTCAAGGGTCCCTGGTGTAGGTTTTTCATTGAGTTATGGGTTACATCGAGCTGCATAAGATTACCCTCCTTTCGCTATCCTCAGTACTCCTGGAGGTGCAGTATTTCCTGACAACTGCATGAACAAGCAGCCCCAGGTTTCACAGCCCTTGGCCAGCTGCTCCCCGCTTTGCCCTGAGCATGATCCCCCATCCCAGTTACACTGGGTCCAGCGAAGTCACTCCTGTGTCACCGGCACTTCACGGAGCAGCTCCCAAGGAGCGAATGCCTTGCGTAGGGGACCATTTCCTGCATATTTAAAGAGCTGTAAGCCCTATATGCATGTACCTCACTGTGCTTCAGCGCCAAAAATGCAATTAACGGGTTTTCTGCTGCAGCGCAGGGCAGGAGTAGCGCTGCCTCCCTTTCTATGCTTTATGTGCTTTCATGCTGCAAATAACGAGGGAAGTGGAATGAGAAAAGCTGTGTGAATCGCACATCTTAGCGAGCGGACGTGAATGGCAAAGGCCTTAGGTAGGGTACGGGTAGGATAAACTGTACGTAACAACTCTTCCTCATCTCCCTGGCAAATCAAAGTGGACAGGGTTTGTAAGGCAAAGAGCTCGATTCCATCAACTCTCTCCCGCTCTCTGTGTATGTATTTTTACGGTCAGTAGGTAGTTTGTCCCTCCAATGTGGTTTCAGCAGGGATATTTTCAGAGCAAGCTAAAAACCAGCATGAAACAGGGTTCTTGAAACTGGCTCTGAAGAAAAGAGAATTTCTTCTGTTGTTAGGAAAATGCAGCTGAGTAACAAAGGGAACAACGCCACAACTGATCAGGCCAGGATGACCAGTGCCAGCTGTCAGAAGGACTGTCTTTTTCAGTGCTTAGTTATTATGAGCGGTACCTCTTATTCATCCTGTCGCTCGATCCTTCCTCCCCTAGCGCTGAAGTTGCTCATGCAGTACAGCTGTCTATCAGCAATCGCTGCTGCAAACTGATTTCCACTTGCCAGGTCCAAACATATTTTTATTTGAGTCAAATATTCTGTTCTACTAATGCAGTCAGCTCACCCACAAAGTTTAACAGCTACTCCAAAGAATGTGCTTGTGGATATGATTGGCCAGTACTCCTGCGGCTCTACGCCCTGCTTTCTGAAATGGGCTGTGCCTGGTGTCTGCAGGAGAATGATTTAATATTTGAAGGGAGCGAGGAGGATTTGAAGAACCCTTATAGCTTAGGAAGTCCGTGAAAAATCTCCTTTCTGGTTTAAAATGGATCAGAAGTATGGATTCTGTTTATTGCTGTGGATTCAGTTTTCCTGCTGGACAGACCTGGAAAAAGTCTCATTTCATTATGCACTACAGATCTGATCCTGCAATATCTTAACCAGAAAAAAGTCGATGAAGGTGGTGGGGTAGTTCACGTGCAGGCAGTAACATGCATCAGGGTCCAGAGACCAGCCTGTTCAAACCACAGGCACCAGCTGGGGAAAAATGTTTTTCAGGACTCTTCAGGTGGCTCTTGCTTCATGTCCATCTCCAGGTTCACCTGAAGAAGCCCCTCCACCTCCTGCAGAGGAGCAGGGGTGGAAGGAGCAGAGCATCCCGCTCGGCCACGCCGGGGTCTCCTTGCCCATCCCTCAGGACTCATTTCTGCTCTGGCTCGGCAGACATGCAGAGCGCTGTTCCCTGGTCTCCATGTCCTCTAATCAGCTTAGCAAAAGTCCTCCGCTGCATATGGTCAGATGGCAAGTCTTGAATACTCGTAGCATGGGCAAATCAAACCCAATTTCCTGCAATACAAAGCCCTGCACTGCTCCCCAATGAGGGCTATTTTCCTGCCAAATTGCATCTTGTGAACCACAGCCAATTCAGCTGTAGAGCTGCCAAGAAAAAAGGTCAGAAAGATTTAAAAAAAAAATGTCTATATTTTCTCCTTTTTACCATATTCCAAAGCAACTCTCTTATTTCTGCATAAACTTTCAAAACACTCTGGGACAGGTGCTGATCTCAGGCAAGTTCAGCCCAAAGGACAATGTTCTGCAGGCTATTGAGAGCACCTGAAAATAAAAACTTCTGGTGCAACCAGTGCTGGAAACCCTTTCCACCTACCCCAGTTTGTATGAAGAGCTGCTCCAGTGAAGCCAGTGGAATTATGCAGAATTGGGACCTTCCTCGCTGCTGCCTGTAGAATATTTTACACGCATCACTTTTATTTGAAAGGCTCTACCGTGAGAACCTGTCTAGCAACATAGTGTACAGGATAAACACACAGTCAATGGCAAGATGGGAAAAGCATCCACATGGAGAAAGCAGACTGGGCTGGAAGGTGATTCGAACAAACACTAAAACACGTGGAAAGAGCAGAGTGATGAAAGATTTTAAGAACCCAGGCAGAGAGGAGAGGACATTAGGGAGAGAAGCTGGAAGCTTGTTTATGGAATTGGCATAAAATTGCATTTTAACTACTTTGTGTATCAGCTGAAAAGGAAGAGGCAACGTGACTTGTACGAAGTGCTGCACTACGGGGAAGGTGATTGAAGACAAACTGTACTCCAAGAGAAAATACTCTGCCAAACATCCGTGTCCACAGTGGTAGGCTCAGGGCAAGGGGAGATTTTGGAGCAGGAAACTTGGAGAAGCTGCAAGTGTCTGCTGACAGGTGCTCCAACAGCCAGTGCAGAAAGCCAGCGCGGAAGTTCGGGGGCTGATGAAATCACATGTTTTATATAAAGTTTTATAATCCAAATTGCCCAAACAGCTGCAAACACCCAATTGAAACAGATCCTGCTGGTGCGAAGGCAACTCCAGGGCATTCAGGGGTCAGGGCAGGTGAGGTCAGAGCCTCTTCTCGAACAGAAAATGTGAAGCTTGTTGTTGGTTGAGATGGGAGGGAGAACAGACATGTGAAAACCACCAGCCTAGAGAGCTCTGCAGGCAGAGATGGCAGAAGCAGGAGGGGTGATGGAGGGATCCGTGTGGAGAAGGGTGAGACGTACGACTGCGGCATGGTGAGGGTTTTTTCAAGTCAGAATTAGAAACTCAGCTCCCTGCGGCAGGTGTGTGTTTTCCAGAGGAAAGGGCCTGGGCAAGTGGAGATTAAAACACTGGAATGCTTCACCACAGCTAACGAGGTAGTTAGTGCCACCAGAGGACGACAAGGCACCTGGCTGGCAGAAGGACATTGCTGGGTCCCAAGACCAAGGGCAAGGATGAGGGAGGAGCTGTCAGCTCCGGGAGAGGTTTTGGGCCGGTTCCCTTTACGTTGGCTGTTATTTTGATACTAAGAGAGCACAGGGCAACGCTGTCCTGAGCTGATCTGATGGAGGATCAAGGTGAAAAACACTAGGGTTAGGTGTCAACAATCTCCTCCACGCAGGGGGACATCTGACCTTACAGCAGAGACACACAAGGCTGGAAAAGGACAGAATTCTCCCAACCACTGGTGGACTGAGATCTGGAACACCTTCTCTTGGGGCCAACCTGTTCTCCAAACTCCTGCTGTCCCGAGCTCGGTGAAGTGAGGAGAGTGGTTCTGCAGCACAGGGTGGGTGCTGGGGACAGGCCTCCCAGCGCAGAGGTCTCTGGCAGCGGGACCCTCCAAAACCCTGTTTGATTTTATTTCTTTCTTGGTCCCTTTCTTAGCTCACAAATTCTGTTTACTTTTGACAGCTTCTGCTCTCCAAGCAAATGTTCTCATTGCATTTTCATATTGGCGATGGGCTTTTACTGAGCAGTTACAGTCAATTTAGAACCCATTAGTGGAGATAAAGATTCAGATTGTCCCTTCCACTTTCCATTGCTTTGCTTTTTATGCACCAAATTTGTTCAGCCACTGCACTGCCCCATCATGGAACTTGTGGCATTTCCTAACGGAGCTTTCAAGGCTTGACCATTACATGTAGTTTCATAATTATCCACAAATTTTCTTTTCACTGCTCTTGCAATGAAACGAACGCTCAGGCATCCGGGCTATTAATAAATACACTTGATAACAATGGTCCTCGTGTGAACCGTTAAGACACTGCAGTATTAATAGCCTTTCCTTCTGGAGAAGGACTATTTATTCTTACCCTTTTCCTTTCTTCACTCTGGATGTGATGGCATGGTTCATTGTGAGTAATCTCCTTTGAGAATATGGTTCTTATTTCTCGATGAAAATCATTCATCAATTCACCCTGTGAACTTTATGCTAAGAATTCCGCCTTTTGCTTTCACTGTTTGCTCCTTATTACTCACTATTTAGTCTTGGTTCACCTCTGTGCTATAGCATGGCTCCTCCTACGTAACTGGATGATGAAATGATTAAGCAAGGAAAGCCAACAGCCAATATTTCGTTTCCTCTGTGATTGAGTCAGCCTTTAGCAAAGATAAAAAACTTGAGAGGCCCGTGAACTTCGAATGACCAATAGCTGTCTGCTTGCCATGGAAAGCCAACGCAATGACTCCAGTGGTGATCTGTGGGTGCTCTTGGCCTAGCACAGAAAAAGCCTTTCCCATGTCCAAACCACAGCAGCCATGTCGTCTCCTGGGCCTGGAAGCCCCCCCAGCAGTTTTCTTTTACTCGCAAGCACAGTGTAAAGCATGTTTCTGGGTGAGGTTCACCATTACTCAAGAGGCCAGCGGTGGTGGAAATGATGATCTTGGCAACAAATTTTGGCCTTTTTGGTCCCACTTCTTAATGCTTTCCCTATTTCCCACAGCCTGGGTAGAACCAGGAGCACCTGACACCTCTGAGCACACAAACCCTCTGCTTTAAAGGCAAGAGTTAGTGTTTAAACATCAGCATCCCTTGGATGGTGCTCAACCCTCACCCTTCCGAAACGATACCGCACTGGTCACGCTGCTTGTCCACTCATTGGTAAAGCCCATCTACAACTTCTTCTGACTGGTTATGGAGTGTATTTTCTGACAAGGGTCTGGGCAAAACAACCCACTCCCAGCACGCAGAGGGACCTCAGAGCTCTTCATCTGTTATAGTTTCTTCAGCCATTGTAGCTCAGAGCACTGGTTGGTAGGGAAATTATTTGCAATCAATAAGCTATAATTTCCCAAACTGCCAAGAAAAAAGAAAGATTAACTTAAGAGTAGCTTCTGTTCACTTGGATTGTTGCTGTCTGAGACCCCTCAAGGGAGAAGACAAATAAAGAGAGAACCTTAATTAACCACAGGGTAAGCACTGGGCTTATGGGCTCCAATTCCTGCAACTTTCCAGGTCACGAACGTGTAAGTTATTACACATGTCTGCACATAGACGGTAGTTTGGGACAATCAGCATCTTAAGTTAAAGCACCTTCAGGCTCACAAACCTGACGGTTTTGACCATCATTCTTACAAAAGCCAATCGGCACTTGAGTGTTGAGTGAGCAGTAACAGGGCTCCGCGCTTTTGTCCCCAAATTATATTACAAGACAAGGTGTCACCCGTGAAAACCAAAGGAGAATCCCCTGGTGATTCTGGGGGGAAGTGGCCTAAACACTTGCTAGCCAGCATCCTCCTGCGTAGATCCACCAGCCACAAATCTGACACAACTAATTGGAAACGTCTGTCATCCACGTCATTGTTGTTGATATTATTTTGATTCCATCTAGGAATTTAACGGGAAGATGGCACCTCTGAAACTTGCAGTGTAACCATAATCTAAGGGCCAATAAAATCGGGAGTGCAGAGGGAGCATAAGCAAACGGCCTGATTTTATTGGTTACTGTGATTGATGGTTTTAATGCACCCAGGAGCTGTGGGTTGCTGCCAGGGGAAAGGGAAGTCCTCAGGGTGAATTTGCAGAGTGGTACCGAGGTGGTTTTGAGGATATTTTTGAAGACAGCTACCTAAAGTAGACAGGTGAGGTTAATTGGGCTCACCAAGGTCTTTCTTCCTCTTGCCAGCCAAGGATGCTCGTTGTGGTTTACTGAGTTGTACATGCCCAAGCTGTGCATCTTCTCCCAAAATGAGATGAGTATCAGGCAACACCATCTGGAGTAGAGAGGTGGACGTTCAGAGCGTGAATAGAGGGAAAGGCTGCACTTTGTGGGCAAGAAATGGTTAAAGGGGCCATCCCCACGGATATCCTGGGTGAGGAGGTCAGTTTTCTGACCAACACTGTGAAAAAGCAATTGTGGGTGGAGCCAAGAGAAAAATCAGGGGACCAAGGAAACTAGGAAATGCAAAGAGACAGCACGTCGAGGAGAAAATCTTCTTCCACCCTGTCAGCAGGGGGGCTTGGTTCAACCAGGTCTGCCCTGACCTCTCTGCAGCAGATTTTGTCATTGAGGCCCGACAGTCAAGTGAAAGAGTAACTTTTGAGAGATTAAAAATGTGGAACACACTTTCTTCTGCATTTGAAAATCCCCCTCTTTGTGATAAAAAGGTTTTATATAGTCCTTGTAACCCTGCTCTTTTGGGGGCACCGAGTGCAGCTGGATCATTTTAGAGCAAAAGAAGCAAAGACAAGAGTGAACAGGAGCTGACTTATTATTTAAAGAATTTCATTTTCATTTGGAGTTGAGTGTAAGCCTAAATTTGCTGTTACGTAACAAACTGCATTTAAAAGCAATTGCTTTATAAAGTACACTATTGAACTTTGAAATTACCGGGATAATGCAGCTTCAGACTGCGAGTGCTCCAGTCTGGGAGGAAGCACAACAGCAGCCTTTGATGAGGACATGAATTTGTTATGACAGGCTAATTTTACAAATCCATGGCTGCCTTATGGCGGAATTATAAAGATGTATATTAAAAAAAGAAAGACCAAGAACCAAGAAGCGTGTCATGCTAGTAGGGGGAAAATGTTCTCAGCCAGTCAACTCCCACAGGTCAATTCAAGGTAGTATCCAGCCGCCTTTGATAGCTCGGGGAGCAAAATATTATGTACATTGTGCATGTTTAGACTGACCGGTGACTTCAGTTGTTTGATACGTGCACGTGTGCGTCTGTGTGTGCTGCGATATGAACTGCTTCACATCGATAGCAAAGGGCAGACCTTCAGGG
>NW_010406545.1:106628-112266 GCF_000710305.1 Buceros rhinoceros silvestris | reverse complement strand
AACAATGAAAAAATATATCATGCTACCTCCAGCCCCCTCCAAATAAAATCTTAAACAATAGAAATCATGCCTGGAACCCTCCTGCAGCCTGGCTGTGCCTGAGCGGAGCTGACATTGCGAGTTAGCATCAGGATGGAGTAAGTGGTCTCCTAGAAATAATCTCATTGCACATTTCCTCACGAATCCACTAGCGAGAAGGGGCAGGAAGGCTTCTCTGGATGGGGCTGGGAGAAATGTCTGCTGTGGAGCCTGCACGTGAAGTAAATAAGGAGATGGGGGAGACCATTTCCAACTGCAGCTTGGAGATGCAGGGTAAGACTGGCTGCCTGAAGAAATGGAGAATAGGAACCTGAACTGAATGGTCTGTGCTGGAAGAGGAGACAAGCTGATGGCATAGGGGGGTACAGGCGAGCTGGGACCCTTAGAGCGACCTCCTTAGCCAGAGTCACCAGGAAAAAGGGATAAGAGAAAGGCAGGACCACACAGGAGAGAGCAGAAATCGTGTGGTGACCTTATTGAGTGCTTCTTGCTCCTGTGAAGTTCTTGTGACCAATGGCTCATCGAAACACCTCCTACAGTGTTTGCCCAAAAGGCAAGCAGAGCTCTGGGGTTTAAAGAAATCCATTCTGGATGGATGCCAAGACACACTCCACCCTTTGCCACCAGTTTTATGTAGTGCCATTTCCCACAGTGGTCAAAGCAGCCCAGTTTGTGCTCCTGACAAACGCTGTGAGGCTCAAACGCGCTGCTGGTGTCTGAGGGAGCTATTACAACAAGCTCACATCTCAGTGTCACTCTGTAAATCTCTCCAGCCTGTCACTGGTGGAAGGGTCTATGTGACAGGTGTCACCTATAAATCCCATTTAAGTACATCCATTACCGCACACTGTATCACTCACAATCACCCATGAAATGTCTCTTTGGAGTCAAGAATCAGACAGGGGTGATTTAGGGCTCTTTTGCGCGTGCGATGGGATTAGCTGGATCTCGCAGCTATTAGGATGCGGGGCCCAACACTGGCCCCAGAAGGGACGAGGGAGAGCAGGCAGCAAACTGCTGTTAGTTGGTTTCCACCAGCCTTTCCCACACACGACTGGAGCTGCTTCAAAGTGAGGCTTTTAAAATTGACCCCAGAGACTTCGAAACCCAGTTGCCACAGGAATATACATGAGAGAACTGCAGGTGCCTTATGGGTTAGACCCAATGAGACCCACCTCTCACTTTCTGTCGTTATTTCCACCTTGACAAGTGGAGTGCAAACAGCTTCCCACCCAAACACACACACAGGCACACGTGCACACAGACTTTTGCATGGCTGTGGAAGGTAAGACATGGACAAAACGAGGTCTTTCACCACTCAGCAAGTGTTTTTTTTTAGATTTTCCTCCAACAGGAGCAGAGAGTTTGAGACACTGGCCTGATCCAAACAGGAAATTGGTAAAGGCGTCTCGTTTAATTCAATATAATATGAGAACATTTGCAAACTAAAAGGGGCGATTTAGACAGACAGATTCTCCCTGGGAGCCATCAATAGCAGCTGTTATTTAAGCCTGTGCTAGGCAGGAACCATGCTGCTCTAAGAGGCTGGGAGACATCCCAGATGAGTAACTTTTTTAGATGCTGCTGAGTAAAAGCAGGGAAGGAGAGGTGACCACATATCCTGTCTCTGAGCAATGTCTGGAAGGAGAAGGATCAAAGGAAGAAGAGCTGAGAGCAGTCCCAAAGCAACTGAGACAGCCAGTGTCTTCCTGGACCTGATAAGAAACTTCTGCTCTGAGCACTCTGCTGATGCTCCAGCCTGAACTCCAGGAAAACTCCATTCCCCTGTAGTGATTTTCCTTGTTATCCACAAAACATCCAGCTCTTTTTAGCATGATGGCCTTGATAACATCTCTGGCACTGAGATAAAATGAGGAGCATTTGTATACAGGAGAGCTATTGGATGTGAATTGGGATTGCAGGTTCAAGCAGCAGCAAAAGGCAGCCAGCGCTGATTCGAGGTTCACCAGCTTTTGCCGGAAAGGGCAGGCAGAAGGAACAGCCATCACCACTTCTTTTTGTCTGTGGTGCTCTGGATGAGCTGCTGCTGGAAAGGGATCAGATCGCTGTCAGAAGCCAGGGGAGATGAGACGGAATGTCAAGCAAGTGCAGGAGGAGAGGGTGTGGATGCTGCGAGGAGCATTGTCACTTTTAATGAGGGGGGTGATTATGTACCAGCAGCTGTTTGCAGATTAGAGTGAGGACTTGGTAGATCAGGGATAATTATCTCTCTCTGGAATTAGGAGATTTTCTCTCTTCTGGCACTGAGACTGTGCCCAGAGCCCAGATCTGCCATCCCAGGAGGGGAAGTTGGCAGTATCTCTCTCCCCAACCCCAGTGGAGGAGGAGTCCTGTCCTCAAATCAGCCCAGAAGGACTGACTACAATCCATGGATTAAGCTGGTGTCCTAGGCTGTCCTTAGCTCCTTAGCCTGGTACAGAGCTCTTCTGGCTTCCAGGCAGCTCCCTGTAGGGTTCCATGCTGGGTATTTTCCAGCCTAATAAAATGCTCTGAAGACGGTGTATCAGGTTGATCTGCTTTGTAGGTCACATAACTGCAGGAGCCAGCAAAGGGTGAGGCTGAACATCAAGCGTCTCTAAAACTGCACCCAAAGGCTATTGGTTCATCTCTCTTGATCTGTTAAATATGGAAAAACAAGCCGACTCTCTCCAGCTAACAAAACAACTAGTATCATCGTCAGCGGCTTTGCGAAATGATTTACTTTTGGAAATAAAATATTGAGCTGCAAAAAAATGGTTCTCAGAAGAAATGACATGCCTTTCAGCTTCACCAGCAATGCAAACTGACACAGCAGTCACGGCATCCTGAGAGCGTTTCAACTAGCTTTTATTAAAATCCTGCCCCGACTCCATGGGTACCATGTAACTGTGGAACATGATCCTCCCGGCTGGAAAGCTGTACCTGTATCAGCTCATCTATTGCCCAACAAGTGGATAAAAGGGATCTGTTAAATATACTTCCCAAGCAAGTTATGGGTGCTAGATGATCCATCTTCTGCTTTAATTAGAGGTTAACTCGATTAGCGGGGAACGCTTGGGTGGTTGGCAATGTGTTTCCAGTGTGAGCTGGATTCAGTGTCTGCGGAGTGCAAGAAGAAGCGGTGTTGGTGGAAATGCTGCCTACAAGTGACCTCTTCCACTCGTCGCCTTCTGGTACGAACCACAGATCACACAGAGGGATCTCACCTGCAGAGGGGAGGACAAGGAAGGCTTGATATTAATGTCTTCATAGAAAAAAAACCTGTGAAACTTATTGCCCCAGAAAGTTTAAACTCTTCCTCAGGCTAGTTTGAAAAGGCTTGTGGCGAGTCCTGGCTTTCTCCAAGTGGCCTTGTGCTTGGTACAGGGTAACACAGGAACCCGAGAACACGATGGTGCCTATTGCAGCAGCATTATGAAAACACTCCACTTCCACTGAGCTGGAAGACCAAGTCCTTGGTGGCTTTAAGTGAGAGCTTGACAGGATGGTCAGAAAGCCCCAAGTGGTACCGCCAGAGCTTCTCTGCCTGTGGACAAGTGACTGTGGCCAGCACAGTGACCTGTCTCACTTCCCTCTCTCTCTCCTATCAGGCACCAGAGGTTAATGGAAAGTTCTTCTTCGATTTTCCCACTAAAAGCATAGGAGGTGCTTGAGATGGAGACCCTGAGGGGATGCAGCAAAGAACGGACCAGGCAGAACAGAGGTGAGCAGGTGGCTTGGGACAAAGGTGATGTAGTGGGAGCTTGTCTTTGTGTCCTCATCCCCCCACTTCTCATGAGGGCAAACCCTTCAGCAGGGCAGCATGCTCCATGGGCAGCGCTGTTGTTCCAGGCACCTGTCTGCAAACTAACAATTATTCTGTGGTCAATAAAAATGAATGTCTTGGGAAAATAAATGACTTTCTGAAGTGAGTGGTATAATCATAAATTAGACCCACGTGGTGAGTGTTTCTCTGAGCACTGTGTGACACAGTGAGCCAGCCCTCGGGGATGTCTCCCTTCCATAAGCAGCAGTGCCACTACCTGCTCCTCGCTCACTTTTCCATGCACTTACCAGTGCGCTCGCAAACCTGCGACAGAGATACCAGACTTGCCAGATGCAAGTTCCTCAGATTTTAATGGTAAAGGACCAGGCTCTGCTCCAGGTTTGACCTTGGCACGTTGCAAGGTCAAAGGGTTCCTCAGGTTTTATTGCCCTGGAATCCAGATCTTGCCTGTTGGATGCCAAAGGAGTGAGTGGAAGGTATGAGCTGCGCAGCGATCTGTATGAGCTGGTCCGGAACCAGGCACCCACGACATGGCCACACGGGGCACCTTGGGAGTTTGCCATTTAGCATAAAGAATATATGACAAAAATCCTAAAGAGTTTAGGGCCCCTTCTAGAGAGCTAGAAGGGGCCTCACAAAGCTGATCACAAACAAGATCACCTTGACGTTGGTTTTTCTGACAGCAGCCTATCTAACCAAATTCTTTTAAAATTCAGGGGCAGACACTCCCAGCCGTATCTTCTCCCTCACCCCTCAGTCCCACTGGGTGATCTGCCCCAGCGCTTCGCTATCCTCAGAGTTAAAAGCCATTTTTCCTTATTTCTTGTCTTCTTTACTGACCCTTCCCAGCATGAGAGAAGCCCATTGACTTCTGTCCTCTCCACCACAGACAATGCGGGGACTAGATGGTTATGTTTGTCTCTACAACTCTCTTCCTCTTTGAGACATTTCCCCTACTTTTTCTCCCCTTAGACAGGTTTACTCAGCTGCAGGTTTGTGATGACCCAACACCCCAGAGAACTGTAGAAAATGATCTAAAAACTAACAGAGAAAAACTGCTTAGAGAGTCCCTTTCCTTCTTCGGGATACACTCCCATGCGGATGACAAGCCGTTGCTAGTGCTGGCTCGTAGGCGTAATTGGCAGTGCCTAATTAAAATGCTTTTAATTACAACACTCAGATTATGATTTTATAAAACAATAACATTTTGCTTATCTGAAAGCTAAGTATTTATTATTCTCCAACTGCCAAATATTAGCCAAGTACAAGCACACCCCTTGGATTTCTCTCAAAAAGCAAAACCCTTTGCTAGCAACAGGCTGAGAGGTGCAGGTGCAGAGTGAAGGATCTTGGTTGCTACATCTTTCCCAAAGCCTTTTTTCTCCTCTGCCCATTTCAGGTTCTCTCATCTGGGTTTTCTCTCAGGTCTCTTCTTTCCTGGACTTTCCTGGACAACAAAGGACGCCTGGGAATCCACCAGCGCTGAGTCAAGCTGCCTCCCAGGTCATCATGGCTTGGCTTCACGAGCGAAGATCTGGGAAGGGCTTTTCCCACGCTCACTGCAAGCGATGAGTGCACCCTTCAGGCCTGCGTGGTGGATTGTTTAGGTGAGGCGCAGCGTGCACGGAACTGGCTCCACCCTTTACACCTGAGGTTCATCTGCCAGGGCCTGGCGAGCTTGGACGGTGACAGCGAAGTCCTCGGGTCGTAGGTTTGGTTAGAGTGTCCTTCTCTTAGATGGAGCCTTACAGGGCTAAACGAGCTCCATCTGCCCGGGTTTGGGGTCAGAGTTGTCCTTCTCCTAGGATGGTGCCCGAAGGCTAGTGAGCCCAT
>NW_010406545.1:91883-106435 GCF_000710305.1 Buceros rhinoceros silvestris | reverse complement strand
CAGCACAGACCCGGGCACGGGGCGGCTGGGGCCTGCCAAGAACGGGAGTGCTGGAGGTCGCAGGCAAAGATACTCAGCAGTCATATGCTATTGCCTGCCAAGAATGGGAGTCCTGGAGGTCACCTCCCAGGTACACCCTGTTGAACACCCTAATACAACATCTGCCTTCTTTGCACGAGCAGCAAACCTCACCCCGCTCGTACTCCACTGTTCCCCCGGGTCTTTCCAGTTGCTTCTCATCTGGTGTAAAGGATGTAGCTAATGGGCACTGGGAAAGCAAACCCGTGCTGTTTGCAATCTGCTACAGGGACTCTTTTGCCTCTCCTCTACACTCAGAGGTCGGGTTGTCAGCCACTATTATCACTGGTCTTTTGGAGCTGATTGATTGGGAAGAGAAACAGCCCCAAAGCATTGACAGCGGAATAGAAGCGCTGAGCCTGTGCCGCTCTGAACAGCGAGGGCCAGGGAAAATGCTGCAGCCTTAGGTTGTTTCAGTGCTGGGATTTGTCCTTTTCTGCTGCCAACACACCCACCCACAGACCTCGAAGGGGTCTTTCCATACAGGTTGGGAAAGCTGGGGTTTGATAGCAAGCAACCAAACTGCTTGTACGTGGGTCAAGTTTGCTCGCTGTCCCAGCGCCGTGGGCTGTCCAGCCCCGCTGGGACACTCAGGCCAGTGGACAGGACAGCCAAGAAGTGCAATTCCAGTCTCTGAGTGGGGAAGTTGAGTTATTTTCTTCTTTTAGGGCATAAGTCAGTTTTCTGATGACCCAGAAACAGTAAGATCACTCCCACTTAGGACATTTTTTCTCCTATATATATATGGCTCCTGCTTGAAAATATTTTGAGAGGATAAAAAACAGCACATGATGTTGTGTGCGACAATGTCTGATCTCAGAGAGGGGAGGGACTGGGAGAAAGAAGAGTTTACATTTGTGAGACTGCTGGGGGTGGGGTGCTGGTGGTGCAAAAACACGTGCTTTGCAAATTCCTCTTATTATGTTCAGCTAAATAAGCTCTCTTTGGTGTCTGACAAGAAGTGTTCTGTCAGGAAACCGTGGATATGTTTTCCGCCTCTCTAGCACACACACGTGTACACATTTGCAGCATTTTCTCTGCATTTTGTTGTATAACTTGTACATTTTAGAGAAGAAGAGATTCATAATCCTTTTTCTTTAGCTACCTTCAGCTACCAGGACAGTGACCGACGCCGGGAGATGAGATCTACGGCCAGTCTATATTGAGAAGACAGTTTGCCTCCTACAAAAGTGACCTAAATTACTACTAATTGTAGTGGCAGGGCTAAATATCTGTCCTCGGCGTGTTTACAACTGTAGAAACAAACAGTTTGTTCTCAAGATAATGACAAACCGCTTATATTTGGTCTACAAAAGGACTGTTTGTTCCCTAAATACCTGCACCAGGAACTGGTTCGTGAGAGAAAAACAAGATGTCATCGTGAGCAATCCCCTGCCTGTAGCTGCCCTCGCTGGGACGCTGGTTCTGCTCGCCCAGCTCTGGGGGTCAAAGCAAAGAACCAGATTCGGGTTTCTGCCGGGGAGCGGGGACTCCAACCTGCTCAGGTTGGAGATGTGAATATAAAGCCAACTGGCTCCTTTGTGATTTCCGGCATCGCCACAAATTTCTCAAGGACTGTTAACCCCTGAAACCAGCCTCACCTCAGGGTCCAGCCGTCCCTGAGATGTTGACATCCCGCAGCGGAGGCTGGGTAGACACTACAGCCACTCTGAGTGATGCCAACGCTGCTTTCATCTCTGAGGGCTTCTGAAAAACCTTCAAAATGAATTATCCAAACAGGCACCTATTGGATGAAGAACCTCGTGAAGCCAAATGAAAGAGGCTCTACGATCGAACCTTGAACCACACCTGATCTGGAAACTCAACCTCAAGCCCAGAGTCAAGGTGTGAATAGAATTAAAGGTTTGGTTTTGGGGGTTTTAGGCCGTTCCTGAAGGTGTCTCTTCCAGAAGCTGGTATGATTCCTGGGTTTTGAAGGTAGTTTGTGCCCAAATACTGATACATCCTGCCCTTGATACTCTCCGCTGTGTGTCCATGTCTCACCTTTCCTGGGTTGTTATCGAACAGAGGAAAACCAGCTTACAGAAAGAATGATTTTCTGGACTGGAGTCCCTTAGGCCTGTAATTCTTAACACAGACTCAAAACCGAATTCACTGTCAGACATCTATGTGCATCTTTCAGACATGTATCAGAGACTGGGCAATTTATTGCAGCAGCAAAAATACATCTGCTATGATTAGATGGAATAAAATCATGCCACAGAGATGGAAGTGAGTGCTGAAAATCTTTAGCAATGTGGTTTTCAATCTCCTGCTCCCCCGTATGAATACCCGCGTGGGTACGGACTCCACTGCACTGCGCATGCAGATGGATCCCAACCTGTGAGACCCCACATGGGGTCTTGTTTTAAATTCTTGCTGATGTGTGGGGCTGTCTGATAGGTGAGCATCTACAGCCGAGCTTGGGGCTGCCAGCTTCCAGATGCCCTGGCAATCCTTTTTCCCGTACCGAACGGCTGTGTCGTGATTAGTTGGCTGGTTCTGGTTGGCAGGGCCCCAGGTCTACACTACGTGGAGCCTACAAAGAGCGGAAGCTGTTCCTCCAGGCTGGGGACTTGGCATTCGGCTGAACTGACACCTCTAGGTGGGAAGGGGAAGTCCCAGGGCATGACACAAGCCTGGTGCTAAGATGCACTGGAATGACGGTAGCTGCTCTTGGGCAGTTGCTGCTCTCCAGCATCCCCAGAAGGCCAGAGAGCTGGTACGTGAACATGGACAGTGAGCAGCACATGGGAGAACAGGGCCCTGGCGGCACCGGCACAAGCAGCAGGAAGGTCTGCGAGATCAATGGCTCCTTTTCCCCAGATCTCACCACTTCCAGCAATGCTCTGCACGTCTCCTGTTCAACCCAGAAATGGAGCTGGGTTCTGCACACAGAGTCACACATGGGATGGTAAGTGAAGACGAGCACTAGCAGCATTATCAACCACCAGGAGAAGCTGCTGAACTCTAAATAAAGAACTTCCTTGCGGCGCTCCAGCCTACCACACCAGGCTTCTGGAGATTATTCCTGCCAGAGGTCTTCAGGGCTTCCTTAACGTTAATTCTCTTTTGAGAACGATCCACCTTGAGCAGTGAATATTTTCTCGGGTATCTCATTCTGATCGGAGTGTTCCCTCTGACCTTATAATCTGCAGCTCTGCTAATGCCTTAATGGCTCCTGGTTATCCCAGCCCAGCGGGACGGTGCTGGAGTGACCTGCCGTCCAGGATTAGAGCTCTCCTGGGACATCTGGGAAACCCCTGCTGCTGTTTGTAGAACAGCGTGGTTTCTTCCTTCCTTACTGCAAAGTACAGGCTTACAGACCCCTTGCTATTGCCTGTAAAAAAAAAAAAAATCATCGTCTCATTCAGATCCAGCTATTTAGACCTTCTGGTTTTTTTTTTGTTTGTTTTGTTTTGGTTGGTCGGTTTTTTCCCACTAAACTGCCTCTTTTGCAGAAGAGACCTTTCCTTTGCTGCATTCTGCTGGGCTGTTTGCATTCATCCTTCATGAGGCTGTTCAGCTGCATTCCTTCAAAAGCAGCAATTTAGTGCCCGTAACCACCTTTTGCGTCCTTACCAACACCTCCTCCACTTACGCGTCCCCGGGCAGGAGGGGCCGAACCTGCTCTTGGTGCTTGCTCTGCTGGGACCCACCTTCCAGAGCAGACTGCGACAGCCCAGATGGCTGCAATTTCCCAGTGCACTCCTCGTATTTAGGTCTCACACGTAACCCTCCAATGAGCAGCCAGTATGTATTTAGGACTCATCCTTCTGCTTCTGGGCTTCTACACGAATTTTGGGTGCCTGAAGATGAAAACCTCACAGAGTTCATAGTTCTTACCTTGACTAGTTGAGTTTATGATTTCTCTCTCTGAGTTTATAATCTATTATTTCCTCAGCCCTACGCTTAAAGGAAGCCCTTGAACTGGTTTTTAACCAGGGACCCACTGGCCTTGCAGACCCCCATTCTCCTTGCAGACCCAACTCCTTCAGAATTGGCCCAGTTTTGCCCTCAGTGATTGTAGCATTTAACCTTCCCGACACCCAGCAGCAGGAGCCAGCAGCGTTTTGTAGGTTATAAAGAAAGCAAGTGGGAGAAAGCTGAAGGCATCGCTGCTGGGGCTGGGCTGGAGGCGTGCATGGTGTGTCGGTGGTGGATGGCTCTCCAGGGCTTGGTTAGATGCATCGCACAAGTCCCTGGTATGTTGTAGTTGCTTGTGTTCAACAAAACCATTGTGGTTCTCCTTGGGATTTCGTAACATGTCTACAGAGCAGCATTCACACCACGGCGCGACTGCGGATACCGGTAACATTCAGACGGAGACACAAAGAGCAAATGGGCGTTGTGAGGAGAATCTGTAGCACTAGATTTTTTCTGAGTGTTGCAAGAGGACTGAAGTGATACGCAGGCAAAGATCATCATCATCATCATCATCATGGCTTGGCTTCGCAAACGAAGATCTGGGAAGGGCTTTTCCCACGCTCACTGCAAGCGATGAGTGCACCCTTCAGGGCTGCGCGGTGGATTTTTCAGGTGAGGCGCAGCGTGCGCGGAACTGGCTCCACCCTTTACACCTGAGGTTCATCTGCCAGGGCCTGGCAAGCTGGGACGGTGACAGCGAAGTCCTCAGGTCGTAGGTTTGGTTTGAGTGTCCTTCTCTTAGATGGATGCCTTACAGGGCTGAACGAGCTCCATCTGCCCGGGTCTGGAGTCAGAGTTGTCCTTCTCCTAGGATGGCTGCCCGAAGGCTAGTGAGCCCATCCTGCCCGTGGACACACTGTGTCTGACCCTTCAGCTGAGACCTGTCTGGCCTGGGAGACCCCACCGGAGGCACATGCCACCACCAGCACAGCTCTCAACCTCACAAGGGCACGCAAGCTCCTTCCCCACGGCAAGGGGGTGCCCGTGAAAGAGTCGCTGCTCTACCTCCGGACATCACAGACCCGGGCACGGGGCGGCCGGGGCCTGCCAAGAACGGGAGTGCTGGAGGTCGCAGGCAAAGATACTCAGCAGTCATATGCTATTGCCAGCAGTGAAAATAGAAAGGTTTTTCTGTGCCTGTTCCAGGGTATATAAAGCACACACGCATGTCTCCACCCAGCCCTCTCTACTCAAGCAATGATTTCTGAGGGTGCTTCACCTTGAGAAAGCCGGTGGAATTAAATCTGGAATTCACAGTCCAATTATGAAATGGGTGTTTCTGACGTTTGTGGAGGAGAGAGCACAGGCCGTTCTGCTCTCACTGCTCCCTCCCAAGTATCTTCAGCTTGAGATTTCCAGTCCCTGCCGCATTCTCTGGCTGGCCAGACAGAGTACAGATAACATAATATGGCAGAGCGCATCGTCTACTGGTCAGGAGTAGGAGGAATTGATTTCTGACTAATAAAGAAAATTCATTACCCAGACTGGATGAGTCACAAGGAAATGAAGGCTGCTGTAAAGAGGGAGGGTGGACTCATGCACCCTGTTATTTTGGGCTCACTTGGTTGCAGAAAAGGTCTGCCTGTATGGCACCACAATCTGCTCAGCCTTGGCCCATGTCCTCCAGCACCTCGCAGCTCGGCAACTGCAGCTGCTGCTCAGGAGGGAGAGGTCTGTGGTGTAGCTAGGTTGTTCTCCCTGCAGCAGACTAGCACCCTTCACCCATCCCCACCCCTCCAGGAGGGCTGAAGGAAGGCTATTACTGCTGCCAAGCAGAGCCAGCACGCACACAGAGGGCAGGTGAAAGGAGATGAATCCTCGGGGGCAGGGGGATGCTGGAGAAGAAATGCCTGCTGGTCCTCCACTCCAGAGCAAACTAGACTTCTAAGCAAGACAGACCTCAGATATGCACTCAGGTAAGTGAGGTCACATCCTGATCCAGGGGTTTGCCATCAGGCCTGGATTTGGCCAGTCGTGAGGTTTCTCTTCCCCAACAGCCTTGCTTGGCTCAGGTCCTGGGCCTGAGAACAAGACCAGACTTCCAAGCTGGAGGGGATACAGACCAGTGCAGTGAGAGGCTGGGGCTGTCCAAGAACGAGAGTAACCTGGGAACGGGCCTGATCAGCACTTCACGCTCTCTGCCGCCCTGCACCTGTAACAACGGGCTCTGCCCTGCAGAGGAGCACAGGAGGCGTGTGAGAGGGGAGAAGATGCTGCAGTGTGTGCCCTGGGCTTGGTGGCTGCAGCGTGGGGATTTCTGCGTTATGCCAGTCCGGGGGACTGGAGCGGGTCAGGGGGTTCTTCCACACCCACCGCTCTGCAGGTTTCCCAGGCACCAGCCGTTGGGGGGGACAGCAAGGTGATGGACCACTGGAGAACATCTGCCTGCTTGGGCCAGCTGAGTTTGGCTGCTGGAGGCAGGGCAAAATGGTGTGCTGATGGGACACGTGTGTTGTCACCTCTCTCCCGGGCAGGGGAGGCTGAGAGCTGTCAAGATGTTGTGGAATTTCTGGCTAGGAGCCGCCTTTTCATCTGGCTGAAGTCTCTCTCCTGGAAGGCTTGTTGCCTGTCCCTCACTGCTGTTCATGTGGGCCTGATGGCATCTTCTGCGGCGGGGAATGGTATCTTCTTAGTTAGAAGCCTCCTTGTTTAGTCTTACAGCTGTCAATTCATCCCACATTTTTGCTATTCAGGCGAGCTGGTGGGTAGCAACATTTCCTGCTGCAGTGAAAATGTGTTGTGAATAAGAGCTGGAAGGGGAGCAGCATTAATATTTGACAGCAGCTAGTGCTGAGGGAGCCTTTGCACTTCACAACCTGAGACCCATGGGGGTTTCTCAAACTAGCACTAGTTTAACACCATTTAAATAGGCTTTTGCCACACACAGCCCAGCTGGAGGCTGCTGCTGGCCCAGGCATGTTTGTGCCATCCACAGCTCTGCTGCGCTTCCTGGCTCGGGGAAGAGCCTCCTTTAGATCAGAGGGTTTGGGACACAGCAAGAATAAAAGCAGCAGAGGAAATACTGCTGCTTCCTTTTTACCCTCCGATCTAAAATTGGGTGACACTGGCCACACCACATGTAGGATCTGCTGACTTTTCTCCAGTCCGGAGGAGAAATCTGCCCCTTCCCATCCCAGACTTCTGGATTTGTGGATTTCAAGACTGAGGCAATGGCAGTTCTGCTGCCAGCAAAGAGATACTCAGGGGTTCACACCAGAACGGGTTGTGAATGGGAAGGAACATCTGTTTTGTCTCTCTGCAGAGTCAATTTTTCTCATCTCAGCTTGAAATTTCTTTGTGAGTTTCTGCAATTTTCAGTATTTTAAATACTAAGTGCCTGAAACTTGGTCTGGTCTGCAATGTTCCTTGTTCAGCCTAATCACCTTTTGGTAACAGGTATAATTTTCAAATCCTTGTGCAGCTCTTCAGGATCTTATAGCAAGGCCTGTCCTAGTGGGTTTTGCAGAAACCCGAAGCATAAATGTTCACTTTATCAGCTTTGGCGTCGCTTGGGATCATTATTAGAAGTGGCAGCTGTTGGAGATGTAAACTCGTTGCTGCCTTCATTCACTTTACGTGCCGCGATGAAGAAACCCTGCGCAGCAGCGGAAGGGCTTTCCTGTGCAGCTCTGGCCGTGTGAGAGGCGATGCCCAGCTTTGGGTACTGGTGCCCGGCTACCTGCAGCCGTGGGTACCCAGGCTTTGTCCTTCTGCAGCTGCATTAGTGCCCACCGCGCAGGTCCCTCCTCACTGACCCTGAACAGCCAGGAAGCCCATGGGCTAACAGACCTTGCCTCGGGGCAGCTGGGATCCACCATCCAAGCCAGCCAGTGCCAGTTCAACCAGTAAATACAGGAAGAAATCTTTGTGGGGAAAACTGAACGCTTTGTTTGGCCCGAAAGAGAGTTGTTCACATCAATTTTTTTTTGTCATTTTTTACAATGTTCTCAAGAAAAGTGCATTAACTTCAAATCATGAAGGGATGTCTCCTATTTTTCAGAATTTGAAAATCTTACACAACCATAATGAGTCTGGATGCTTTTTGTGGTTTTCGATGTCTGCAATTTCTTCACCCAAGTAAGGCTTTCTGTGAAACTGCTCCCCAGTGGCGCTGCTGACACAGGAGTGCCAACGTTGGAAGCAAACACACAAACTGCCCCTGCCTGCCATACAACCAGGTGGTTACATCCAGGACACCCAGAAGAGCAAAGCAAAACTGGTGCTGAACCTACATCTAGCAGGTCCCCACAGCTGCAAAGGGCTATGTAGAGTGAAGCTTGTCCCCAGTGCCTCCACCCCAGCCACCTCCACAACCTCAAAACACTCCCTCTCCCCATGGAAAACTCCCTCCCACAGACTCCAGTGGCCATTACGGAGAAGAGGAGCCTCGTGCTGACTCCTCAGCCCCTGCCAGGCACGTATATGATCTTCAGGCCCATGAGATGGGCAGCCCAGGGCGTTCAGACAGCACCTACAAGACAACAGCTTGTGTGTGAACCCACTGCCCTCCCACATCTCTGCTCCTCTTGGCAGAGATAAGAGCACCAGCGGAGAGACCTTGGGAGAAGAGCCACAGATTTATTTGGTCTTTCAGCTGCGACAGGCTCTTGGCTGCTATGTGATCTTTGATAAACTCAGGGATGCAGAGAGCCGCAAGTTTATGAAAGTCACTGCCAGCAGCTGACACAGATGCTTTCTGGCACGACACCGGGGAGCTGTGACACTCATTTGATCATATGTTTATCCACATGTCCCGCACACACTGATAGTCACAGCGATAGCCTCTGGGTCTACCCTCATGACTGACGAGCATCTGAATTTCTGTGCCTGCACACAGGGTTTACAAACGATGGCACAATGTTTTTCAAAGGCCTCTCTGTGTGGTGTGGGAACCTTCCAAAGGTTGCTGGGGCCCAAGACACAGAGAATATAGGGCAGATGTTATTTTCACTATGGTAGAAGTCATGTCAAGACGGCAATTTGTGACTGCCTAGTCCAGATCTGCTCCACAGCGCTTCTCCTGTATGGCCAAACGTTCCTCTCCTCGGATGTTGTCTTCATGCTTGCTTTTAGTGTAGCAGTCCTGCTTCCCAAGCCCTCATGGCTGATCACTCTCATTACCAAGCAGCCCCACCATAGTGCTCCTTCGGTGCCATGGCATCAAAACAAGAGAGCAGTGACCTGGGTTCGGAAGAACTGCTCCCATCACCCCAAGAGCATCTGCCACGGTCAGTCCTCTGCCCTGACTCCCCTCTGTTAACCTCTGGTCTCTCTTATTGCTTTAACTCAACCCCTTCAACTCTTGCCTCTCTGTAACCATCCACCCCCACTTCCCCCATCCTTTTGCAAGCAGCTCATGCTGCCAGCTGGGTAAGCTGGGGGAGGTGTAGCGTGTGTGCGTGAAGGGGCTGGGTGTTAGACTCGCCGGGTGTGCGCAGCGGGATGTGCTCTTTGTGGTGCTCGGTTGTACGTGCCAGGAGCTGGAAGGTTTAGGGTGGCGGTTTGTACCTGCCCTGCCCATACTGCTGGCCTCACCTTCTCCTGGAGTAAATGTGTGCTCTGTCTCAGTATCAACTGCACGGCCAGCTTTTTTTGGTATCACTTAGGAATTATTGCTTGCCCCTCTGGCTCTTGCCAGAGCTTCTCCATGTCTCACAGAGACGTTGATTCCTACACCAGTGTTTCCAGGCTTAATTACACTCATAGTCCCTTCCTTACATTGTTTTCCTTCCTGGGCACAAAGGCATGTGTCCAGCTTTTGGTTAGGTGTGAGTGAGCTCACCCCATCTCCCCTGCTTCACGACTCCGTGGCTAGCTCTGTGCTCAGACTCCACTGAATTTCAAAAGTCTCCATCCCACTTTGAAATGGCTCCACCCATTTCTTCTGCTGCAGTCCAGGATCCTCAAGTTTTCTTCCCCTTGGTTCTCCTGTCCATCAACCCCAGGGACTTTGGGCAGCCCTATTGTCCAGGCTCAAACCACACTGGTCTTTCATCTCTGGGTAGGATTATTCTCCGACTCGCTTCCACCCGCCATAAAAAGCAGTATATCACCAGCAAACTTGAGATCAAAACTGACAAGCAAGCTTTTTAGATGAGCCTGTTCTGCTGTATGTAATTAATGTGTCTTGTTTTCTTCATTTATATTTTATTTATATGCTTTTATGTATTGTGAGAATCTCCAAGAGGGTTTTCTTTTTCTGAATTACGCTTTGTAAAACAGAAGAGCTGATGTTGATGAAATAGTTATTATCAGCTAAAGCTTGTGCTCCCAGGCTGAGCCTTCCTTCCAGCCGGCAATCTGTCACTCTTCAAAATGCACCGTCTCGCTGTGACCGACAGACAGACAGGCAGGCAGCTCCCGAGAAGGAGTCTCTGAGCTGGGAGGAGAAGCATAGAGCAGAGATGATGATGAAGGTGATTAAAAATAGAGAAAGATTGCTTCACCAGAAATCACAGAAAGAAGTTGCAGAGAAGAAAATAGTGAACCTCAAAGATATTGCCTAAGGGGGCTTTTACTGATTTTCTACCATGTTGCTCAGCTCAGTTCGCTCCAGTGAGTGGCTGTACCAGGTTTTTAGGAGGGAAGAAATAATTGTCAGTATGGGGGCTGGAGGGAGGATTTTTTATTTTTAATTTAGTTTCTCTAAAAATTATTTCTTCATTTAAATTGTGGAAGCAGGAGTGTATCTGAGGGAGAAGATGATTGAAAATGGATCATTTAAAACTTAGTCCCCTTCTTTGTGTTGATTAGTGTTTGCTGAGCTACTGCCCCAAAGGGAATTTTGTCCTTTATAATAAAGCTCAGAAAAACACGGGTTTCACTGGGACCACCGGGACGACAACCAAAGCCTGAGCACTGGAACTACGGAGCAGGAGCACAGAAGCTCTTCTGTGTAATTCACCCAAAGAAAATGGGAACAGCTCTCCCAGTTCAGCAGCACCCCACCTGCTAAATACAGAGTAACTGGGACAGCCCGTCTCCCAAGGCAAAATCCACAAATTGCCACCACGATTCAAGAGCGAGGTGGTGACAGCAAGGTGGGAGAGAGAGCCCCCTCACCTGGGTCGGGAACACGGCCCAGGCTGGGCTATTCCAGGGGTGCTGTCTGGAGTCTGGGGTGAGAGTACAGGGAAGAGGGTGGTTTATATCTGCCTTCCACGAGCACTCATCAAGTGCTACATGAGCAGCACAAAGTGGCTGGAGCTGCAGCCAAGCTGCCCCGACGCGATGTGGCAGCCCAGGGCAGGGAAACGGCGAAAGGTCTCTGGAAACACCCCAGGAAGATGTGTGTGCTGTGAGTCAGGCTGAAACAGCCTCATGTTTAGGCTCAGTTTTCTTTATTGGGTGCCCTTTACAGCCTTGTCTTCCGATGAGGCTCCACACAAGTGATTTGGATCCTCTGACAAGTTCCAGCAGGTCCCCACTATCAAGACGGCTGGCTTGAATGATGCTCTAAATGTCACTGCTGGGGCAGGAGACCCAGCCATTTTGAGACTCTTGCTTCCGTCCTGATGATTCACGTTGACATTTACATGACAAAACGGAGAGGGGGGAAGCTGCTGAACGCGTCGCAGTGCCTGTGGAGAGCTTCACGGTAACATGATTCAAATCAGCAGAGCCCCCAAAACTCCCAGGAAATACCCTCAAAAAGCCAGAAGAGCTCAAGCAGGCGGTAGAGAGCTGCGTCCCCTCCCGTCTGCGTGGAGGACGAGCTTCATGCTCATCCTGCACTCCCTTCAGTGAAGGATGCTGAGTGCAGGTACCGGTCTCCAGGACCGTGAGCAGCCCTGTGACCAAGCCGATGCTCGCTCATGCAGGGAGGTTTACCACCACGGTATCACTTTCCCTTTCAGGACGTTCTCCACTAAAGATTTAGGAGTGAAGGCAGGTTGTAACGCAGCTGGACAGAGGTGTCTTCAAGAGCGAGCCAGGGAGGTTCACTCATCAGCTGGAAGCCTGGAGGTTTGGTGGTGCTAGGAAATAGCCCATTCTTTACCGTTCTCGTTACATAAAGTTTCCATTGTGAGATAAACCATTTTCTATCTCCACCACTGCTCACATGCCTCAGCAGGGCACCACTGATGGAGAGATCTGCAGGTTACCTTGTACCGTTTGTAAGAACGATGAAGAGGCACAAACCCCACATTTCTCGGTTGTGGTAGGGGCTGGGCAGACACAAGGCACTGCAGGTTCCTGCCATGAAGCCCATGGCCTTGTTTTCCAAGCTGGGCTCTTGCCTGTGGTACAAGCGCTGGCTGTGACGCTGTTCTGAGGACAGTTCTAGCTGAACTCTGCCAACAGCACGCTGCTCGTTCGGCTTCTTGCTCATCAGGAAAGAGGAGTCTTTGTGATTGTGTTTCTTGGTAGTTTCTATGAGAAGGGTTATTCCCACAACCTTTGCAACATCAGCAAAGCCTCTAACTAGGCCAATTTACCAAATTCTGGGTGAAATTCTTCGCTGTGCAGGTCAGGAAGTGTAAATACACGAGGGGGAATATCATACCACATGTGTTGTTTGGAAGCTGGAAGCCAGACTCCAAGAATCTCCATCCTTAGAAATGTTTCAGAACTCAGCTGGACGTGGCCCTGAGGGACCTCACCTAACTCGGAGGGGGGCCCTGCTCTTCGTTGGTGGTGGGACAGGAGACTTTCAGAAGGCCTTTCCAAACTACATTGTTTTCTAAGACCTACTGAGGTGACCCACAAACGAGTTAGAGGAAAACAAAGGGGTTTAGATTAGTTCCAAACCTTTTTCAAGGAACATTGTTGAAAATGATTGAACTTTCTACCCGTGGCCCTGTGACCACTCTTGATAACAGGTCCTGCTGTGCGACCTCTGTTCATTGTCTTCCCAGTGAATTATTGGTGATGTTCCCAGGTGAAAAACGCTAGTCTGATCACATGGGGTAAGGCACGGCCTGAAACAGATGACCTCAGCATCCACAGGCCAGGAGACCCACATGTCTGCAGGCTGGACAGATCTTGAGTGCAACCAACACAGCAGCAGAAAGTGAAGGAATGGTGGGAAAACACGCTCTGCAAGAAAGCAGAGGAGAAGAGCCTCTGCAACTGCTACCAGCATGAGGGAACCATCCATCCGCTGGCAGCTCCTGATTATTTCTCGGCTGATTTTGTGACACGAATGCAGCCGTCCCCATAGCTGCCTTTGGGAGTGCAGGGCTAGGAATCAGAGGGGCGGGGGGTGGTACTGCTTTTCCATGCACGCATCTGTCACCCATCCTTGTGTGCACAGGAGGTAATTACACACGTATTTGGGCATGTAATCCGGGGCTTTGCCAGTCAGAAAATTAAACTTTAAAAGTCCTCAGGGAGAGAGAAGGGTGAGCTCAGCCAACCCTCAGGAGAGCCCACTGTTCAGAGAGTTTATGGAACTACATTCACGGCGGGGTGTAAGCGACCACAGTGGCATTTTGGGGCGTAAACTCAAAAGGTAGCTTCTCAAAATCCTACAATTCCCTGTAGTTCCCCCCCATGCTCGCTTAGCTTGAGACTGAGGGTGCAGCAGAAACTCGCCGTCTGGCTGCAAGCCTTGGTGCTGCCTCCTTCTCTCAGAGCAGATGCAGCCCCGTGGCTTATGTGTTCTCCTCAGAGGGCCGATGTGAACACTCAGTGTGTGGCCTGATGGAAGAAGGAGACCTCCACCATCCTGGACTCATGTGGATGCATCTTCAGGAGACAGAGCTAACCCTGCAGACCCTCCCCTGTCATTTCAGCAGCTCCTGGTTTGCTCTTTTGTAAGAGCCATGCTTTGTGTTGACCCGTGCGCGGTGCACGCTGGGTCTGGCAGGCAGCGAGGTCTCCTCACGCCGTACATAAGATGTCCGGTTCCTGTGTTACTGGTGGCAGCACTAAGATGTAAACCCAGCCTCGCCGAGCCCTTCTTCTGAATTTTGGCCCCCGTCTTCACTCTCAGCTCTATATTTAGCATGTTGAGCAATCACAAACGAACGAGTTCCTGTGCCATCTGCATCAGTTGTTCAAAAATAATGCAACTGAACGGCAAACCGTGCTGTGCTCTAGGAAGAGGGATGCTTTTAGCACATCGGTAAGAGTCTGCCTTCTCCTGCTCAGTTATTTGTTTATTTTGCTCCAAACAGGGGATCTGAAGATACAGAAAGCTTTCGCTCAGGGAGCAGCCCCAGCAATTGTATTTGTCAATGTGTGGAGGGTGTCTGCAAGTGATGTATTTGCAACATATATGGTCCATTGCCTGATTAACTCGGATGAAAACCACCCAAGCTGCTCACTAAAATCAGTTAGCAATACAATATCTCCAAAGATCGTGCAATTACTTTTATTTTTTTTTCTGAATGGTTGCCAATAACTGCAACTTTCACAGAAGATAAAGATCTTTTCTGCTTCATTACTTCTGAGATGGCATATTAGGATCAAATGTACCGTCCTATTAAATAAAACTCCAGGAACACTATATATAGCACCATACCAAATGTGGTCTGCAAAGCAGCACTGATCAGATCAGCCCAGAATGCTGTTTACATGCTGAACAGTTAAAATATTCCTGC
>NW_010406545.1:86147-91758 GCF_000710305.1 Buceros rhinoceros silvestris | reverse complement strand
CCGGCTGTTATTAAAATTTATCCTCTTCTTGGTAAACCTGTGCGTACAAGCTGCATATTGCACTTGCACAACTGCTACTTATCCCCTCCTCAGTGCGCACAGACTTCAGCAGCCTGGTCGAAGCTCTGTGGGGAGAAGAGGTCATGTTTTAGCTCATCTAACCTTCTTGATATGAGCTGCCACTTATCATGGACTTACATGCTCTACCAATCCAAACCCCTCAACTGGTAAAGGCAGAGATGAGTGAAGAGATTTTATTGTTGTTGCAGTTGGAGAGGCTGAGGGCCTCTTGCCCTTGGGTGTGTGTCAAAGACACAGAGGAGTATCAGTGTGTAATTTTTTGCCGATGAGGAATTGACTGTCCCCTGTGAGGACAGTGGGTGAGAGCCAAGGCTTGGATCCTCAGCCTAGTCTTTCTCAGAACAGTAACAACTTCTGGGCCTCTTCTCCCTGGCCAAGCTCCCATCTGCCACTCAGACTTTGTTCTTGTAGAGGACCAGAGCCCAAATCTGCTCCAAGTTTTGCCTTGCTTCACTCGGACAGGTTATACCCACATCACCAGGTTCCTGAAATGACCCTGAATTCACACATGGCCAGATGCAGCTGGCACACACAGGGCAGCAGCTGGAGGTGCTTGTGTCCGTCGGGCTGAGCCAACCCGTGGGGCTTTGGGAGTGGGGCAGAGACCCCCGAGCACCCTTCCTGTGTGGGGCAGCAGGAGCAGGCTTTTGGATTGGCGGTAGGGTCTGGGCATGGAGTCGGGCTGGTGCATCTCGCAGACCTCACGGCTCGAAGAGAAGAGAGCAGCCCAGCCAGAGAAAAACCTGGCCCTTTTGAGCCCAATCCTGACGCAGGGGAGCAGGACTGCACCCCGCTGCGCCCGGGGACAGACTCCTCATCCTGGCACCTGCCTGGCTCCTGCTCCCGCCCTGCCAGAGCACTGCAAGGCGGTGATTCAAACGTGGCTGGCATCGTGTGGACACTTCAGTCATTAAGGGGCAGATTTTGAAAATGCAGAAAAACCCTCTGAAATAATATTCTGGTGCATTACGCAAATTAAGTAAAAGCGCATGTGACTGGATGGGCATTTACATATAAATTGCTGCCTAATTGCACTAATTGCACACGTTCACAGATGTGCTATTGCACAAACAGGTTTTGCACATGGATGTCAGGTGTCTGCTTTGTTTTGTAGCAAAGACGGCTTTAACTCGGTGTGAATTATTGGTTCCTCTCTTGCCAGACCATGGCTTAGATCAACAACTGTCCGAGACCTTTTGAAGTGATTTTCCAGCTTCTGTTCTGAGTCACCCTGATTTCATACCCTCACGCTTACAGCCCTCCCTCCCTTTCTGTGTCGTAAGTACTTGTTTTGTCTCAGGGAAACGTTGGGTGTTGTTAGGTACTAAGGACACAGTGTAAAAAATCTAATGTCTTGGCATTTTATTTTTACACTGTAAACCAATCAATTAGTAAAAATGAATCTTGGATCCAGAAAAGTTTAAAAGATAGGAAGTAGAAGTTAATGTACCTCGATGACATCTTTTTTGTAGACTCGTTACCTCTTTATTTACCCTTCAAGATATTTGCTTCTGGTTTATAGCACAATATGTATTGAGGAGAGACATAAACTGGGCAGGGAAATGCCAATGAAATGAGAAAATAGAAAGTTAATGGTGAAACTAGAGTAGACTAAATTAATTTACTGATTATATGACCATATCCCATCAGTAAGACATGAATTATTTTGTTTACAGTCCTCAGGTTGTTGCCTGGCTCTGCTACCCTTCACTGTTTTCAATTTAAACTGCAGTGATTGTAAAGAGAAGAGAAAATAAACCAAATGTTCCCATTCCACTTATAAATTTTGTGTTTATAATCTTGTAGCCATCCATGGAAACCATGCCTGTTACTCAAGTGCCTCGCCTCCCCAAGCTGAGCGTAATTATTACTGATACATCTGGATGTTTAACTACCTACTACAGACTCTTGAATTCCTTCCAGAATTAAAATATCCATTAATACAGGAGTGGAGAAGAGTGGAGTCAGAGGGGGAAGAAGAGAGGGGAGGGTTTATGTCTATTACTTCAATTCTCAAAGGATTTACACCTTGCTTAGCACCACAGGGAGTAAGATACTGTTACCCAGGCTAGCGTCATTCAGTTAAAAGGATGTGACACGCTTCTTTCCACAGCGTTTCACAAAGAGTTCTTCAGCACAGCGGGACAGATCCACTCTGGCTTGGTGTCCACAGAAGATGGAGATACCCTACCATGGTGCAACCCTCCCCCAGCCTCGGGGGTATCACTGAAGACGTCCCAAGCAGGCACATTCAACAGACAGGTTTTTAATGCCCTTCGGGTTGGGCTTTCACTCAAAACCCACATGTTTTTGTAGCCACACACAGCCTCCGTGTGCAAACACAGCTTGTGCTTTCACTCCACGCGATGCACGGCATGCTCTTGCTCGGATGTTTGCGCCTGAGCAAGGTCTCACCAGACCAGGTGGCTCACAGATGGACTGTGAGGATCCCAGCAAGCACAGGAAGAGCTGGTGAGAAGAAAGGGAGCCACTTTTGTGCACTGTCCTTACAGATGATGGTCCCTGAGCTGAAGGTGAGTATCTCACAAGGGAAGACCCAGCTTTTCAGGAGTGTCTGTAAGTGACTCTTCCAGGGGCAAGACATCCTCCTCAGCTCCTCTTGAAGGCAACTGGAAACCCCATTTGGAAATTTTTAGCTGGTTTTCAAAGATAGTTCTGCCACCCGGCATTTCTCCACCATTTCAGCTCCATCAAGGCGATGGTCCAGACTTATTGATCACTTTCTAATCTGTGCCCTATTAAATTCACACATCCATCTGACAATTACATACACGGCATCATTCACTCGTCAGCAATGCCCCATTAGCTCCCATTATGAAGAACACAACTACCATTGTGTTGTCGCTGCCTCATTAACCGCAGTATGTACCTGGTCCGTGGTACATAGTGCTGGCCCAGGTCCAGGCGGCAGATTCCCCACAAAAAGCACAGGCTGGCTCCTGGCCTGACAGCCAGCACTTGAATCATGATTTTCGAATGTTCTGTTTGTGAGAAACAGTTAGGTACAGAGAGTGTCAAATCCCTTTCTGTGAAACTATTATTTGCCTCCAGATAGAATGGGAAACAACTTGTCTCTGATCATAGCAGTTACTTATAAGCTGCCAGACTGGAGGGGTAAGTGAGATAAATTAAACGGTGAGAGCTGGCTTTCCAAGAAACAGTTCCCTATATTTGCTCACGCATTTAAGTACACATGCAGCTTTTAGCCTGTAATCAAAGCACGGTAGCTGAACCAAAAGGATCGTGTTTAGTACTCCAGATCAAAGAGTAGCTAACTGAGAGTCATGTACCGACACAGTCCCTCCAGGTTTTTCAGCACTAAGCCTCTGCCTCTGCTACTTCTGCTTGCTGCCAGAGACAGGAGCCTGCAAGACAGCCGCTCTTCTGCTGCCCATCAGACCTTACTGCAAACAGGGCAGGACACAGACTCAATAAAAGAACGAGCAACCCAAGCCTTACTGCTTCTCCACCTCCATCTCTCACAGTCCCATAAAATCCCCATTTGCCAGCCCTGAGAGAGGATGCAACTGGTATTATTTCAAGGGTGAAGCTTTTCTGTGCCCATTTCCCGCAGCCTTTGATGGCATCGTGAATGGGGCTGCTGAAATGCCTCCTACAGCTCTGTAATTTGTCTCCACATAAATGTGTTTTGAATGCACATGGTTACCAGATGGAATTTCACATTCGACGTATTAAGGGGACCAGATGAGCATGGAGAGGCTGTACAGGCCGTGCATTGTGCTTCCGATATTAGTGGATTCCTTCTCACAGAGGAAGTGGCCTGTAATGGGAAGTCCCATCTGCCACTGAGATACTTGTTGAAATTGAATGTTCTGATTGAGGTTTTTTTTCAAGACTGGAAATATTTTGGTGCCATCAGCTATCCCCTTAGCTCAAATTCCACGGTGAAGGTACAGGAAAAACGTAAGAACATTTGGTTTACTGCAGTTACAAGAAAGGATGTTGTTTTGTTACTGGTAGTTAGAAATGTAAGAGGTGCAATTCAATCACCTTGGCAGGACCTGGAAAACTTTCTTAAAGGAGAAATTTATGCACTTGTTTCTGGAATTTCTGTGGCTTTCATTTCTAACCAAGACTCCCGTATCCATCTGTGAAGCCTGCCCAAAGAGGAGCCAAGTTGGTGTAATCTTTAGCAAAAATCCAGCAGAGATATGGAACTGAATGTTTAGACCCAAAGGGGAGTGGAGGTGAACAAAGAGGGCTGGAAGACAGGACAGTCAGGAGGTCACTCTTAGTAAACAACAAAGCTAATGGGAACAGTAGAATCTATTATGCCTAGTTTGGATCCAAACTGAATGCTACGTGATCTCTAGTAAAGTTTCTGAAGATGCTCTGGGAGCCACAACTACAGTGTCTGGGGTCATCCTGAATTCATTTTCTCCTTATCCTTGGTTTGGGTTTTGAAGAGGAAAAATTACTGTGAGCAGAAGGCCAACAGCATCATAACTGTGGCTGGAAATCCTGCTGGCAGGATTTGGTGAGGGAGAAACATTATCTGTGAACCCAATCTGGCCTTCTGCCAGGCACTGCTTCATCAGTTCAAGGGTGAGCTTCTATTTCTGCAAGGTGTCCCTAGCTCACCAACATCATGCCTGGCTGGCTACAATGGAGAACTCGTATTTAAGTGATCACAATCAGCATCTTCTCCTAACTCACCAGCATAAACCCAAGGGGCCAAAAAACCCCATGAAAAACAAAAGGTTGACTCAGCGAGACAGCATCATCTGAAAACCACAGCAAGATTGCCATCACCCACCTGCGTAAGCTGTTACCGGGCCGGTCCCCCAGAGAGGGGACAGGCTGCTGAGCTGAGCAGCCACTCCTCAGAGCTGGCTCTGCACCCTGGGGCAGGGTGGCCTTATCCCCTAACAGACGGGCTGTTGCTGAGGCTCTGCCACCCACCTTATAAGGAGCTCAGTAGTGAGGTCCTCCTTGAAGATGGGACTCTACAGCTACTGCGTGAAAGGTCTCAGCCCACCCTGACAGTGCTGTCACCTTTCCCACCCCATCCCAGCCATTGCATGGCCTCTGCCACACAGCAGTGCGTGTCTTTTCCCAACTACCTACAGGCTCTGTCACTAACCCACGCAGAGAGACACCCCAGGCTGGGTTCAAGCCTGAGGAGCCCCTGGGTTTCCAGGGACATCTGACAAGTGCACCAGCTCCAGGAACTGCTGCTTACAGCCACCTGCGGGTTTTTGTGAAGTCAAGATTTCTGTGGCTAAAAGTCTGCTCTGTGCAGGTACTTGTTTCTTGTCCCTAATGCACTGTTTCTGTTCAGACCGTTCATCTCAGACCGATACTGAAACCTCTTATTAATTAGTGATGTCTGCGTGTGCCGTTCCGGGCTGGTGTTAGCCCGGGTGTCACTCATTAACAGTTTCCATTTAAGTGACAACCAGTACGTAGGAAGCCAGCGCTGTGTTACCAGATGACCTTCTCACTTGGTGCCTGTGCTGCTTGGCGCAGCTCCGTGTCTCAGCACTGT